>NC_081558.1:4652169-4752699 GCF_022355385.1 Mustela nigripes | reverse complement strand
GTGTGCATATGCACACACATGGACATACATGCAGGCACACAGAGACACGTGCACACACGGAGAGACACATATGTGCACTCATGCACATACACACAAACATACAGAGATACACAGGCACACACAGAGATACACAGGGACACACACATGCATACATAAACATACATATATGCATATGCACACACACATGGACATACATGCACACAGAGAGAGACACACATACGCACACTCGTGCACATACACACATTCCACACAAACACATACAGAGATACACACACACACACACACAGTGATACACACACAGAAACATGAATGCACACACAAACGTATGCACAGACACACACATGGACATACATGCAGGCAAACAGAGACACGTGCACACACAGAGACACACATACGTGCACTTGTGCACATACACACACAAACACATACAGAGATACACAGGCACACACAGACACACGCATGCACACGCATGCACACACAAACATACATATACGCATATGCACATGCACACACATGGACATACATGCGCACACACAGAGACACATACGCACACTTGTGCACATACACACACTACACAAACGCATACAGAGATACACAGACAGGCACACACACAGACACACAGAGATACACACACAGACATACACACATATGCACGGAAACGCACAAGCTCCCCCACACACACTCCTTTCTCTGCTCTCTCCTGCTCTCTTCCCCCAGCCAGGACCCGGGTCCGCAGAGGGGGTTGGCGCACTACTGCTACCGTCCACCAGAGGGCAAGCTTGGCTTAAACTTGGGGCCATCTGCCGCGGCCATGTCCCGGGTTTGGTCTTCGCCTTCCAGAAAGGTTTCAGTCTCATTCAGGGGCTGCCTGTCTGCTGGTTGGAAGCCGGCCTCCACCAGCTTCCCCACGTGCGGATGTCTTCATCCGAGCTGATGAGTTCCCAGCACGGGGCGTTCATGAGCGGGTGGATGTGAGGGTGTGTGTGTGACCGTCCACTTCCCGGACTCCCTGCTGTGCGGGGAGGTAGCCTTGTAGGCGTCCTGGGTGTGTCCCTGTGCCTGGCGGAGTCGCCGGTATGGGTCTCCGCGCCTGTGCGGACCAGCTTCGTTTGCGCACATGGGTGCCCACAGGCGGGGGGTGGCCTGTGGAAAGACGGCGTTGGTGTTTCTGTATCTGTGTGTTTCTGTTCACTTCTCCGTCTGTTCTGGATGACTTTGCAGGAGGAGTGTTTGGGTCCCGGGTCTGTTGGTCTTTGGCAACACGGGGAGTGTTCCTATGTCTGTGTGTCTCCAGCGCTGCCTGCCTGCACTTGGGCAAATACCTCGTGTGCCATGTCCATCTGCGTCCACGTGCCAGGTTCTGCGGGGGCGTCTTGGGCCATTTGTGTGTATTTGGGGTCCGTGCTTTTTCGTGACCATCTGTGTGCACGTCTGTCCTGTTGTGGGGCATTTCTTTGTGACCGCCGTCGCATACACATGATGTATGTGTTATGGGTTGAATCGCGTCCCCCCAAAATACACATGTTGAAAGTCTCCAGTGCCTCGGAATGCGATCTTATTTGGAAATAGGGTCTTGGTGGACAAAATGAATTAAACTGAGGTCACACTGGAAGTAGGGTGGGCCCTTCATCCAGGACGAAAGTCCTGACAAGAAAGAGACGTGCGTACAGACACGCACACAGGGAGGACAGCATGTGAATGCTGGACTGGGGCACGGGCTGAGGAACCACCGGAAGCTCGGGGAGGCACCGGGAACAGATCCTTCTCTGGCTTCTCCAGACTGAGCACAGCCCCTCGATGTTGGGCTTCTGCTCCAGAATGGAGACAGTAAATGTCTGTTGTTGAAGCCACCAATCTGTGGTCCTTTGTTACCGCAGTATAAGCAAGCTAATACAGGGTGTGTGTGTGTGTGTGTGTGTGTGTGTGCGCGCGCGCGCACGTACGCGTACATACACACACGCATGTGTGCATGCATTTCCAGGCAGCCAACACAATGGATGGCCAGCATCAGAGAACAAGTTAGGGCTCTGGGGGGCTGCTACATGCTCCTTGGACTCTGTGCCAGTGGAGGAGGTGAAAGCTGTGCCCTTGAACCCAACTCCCCAGCCAACAGCAGGCCTCTCCAGAGCTCATCTGGGGCCTTCATCATCTCCACCCCACCAGCAAGAAGTGGCCCCCTCCATCAGGTGTCTTCAGGATGCCAGTCACAGCCTCTCCCTTCCGGCCCCTCTGAGGGACACATAAGAAGGCAGGTCTTGCGCTGGGCCTGACCTGGGCTCAGTCTGACAGTTACTCCAGCCCCCCTCTCTCCCACCCTTTCTAAGAAAACGAAACCCCTTGCAGTCCCCAGAACCCACAAAGTACACCCTCACTTCCACCTCCTCCTAAAAAAAAAAAAAGTCCCTGCTTGTTTCTTAAATACTCTAGCTCATTGATCAGGTAGGTACCACCTGATGTTTCCTCCTCCAAGAAGCCCTCCCTGGTCATCTCAACCCAACCCTGGTTAGGTATGTCTCTTTCCCCATAGCCCCTTGCTTCCCTTAACCTGAAGCTCATCGCTGCAGGTCATGATCACCTACTTGATTGGTTCACATGGCACGAGGCCGGTGGACGAGTTTGCAGGCTGCCGCACACCGGGCAGCTTACACAACACTTACTATCTCACGGAGGCCAGAGGTCCAAGACCAAATGTCGGTTGGGTTGGTTCTTCCTGAGGCTGCTCTCCTTGGTTCACAGATGATCGGTGAGTGTCCCCATACTTGTAAGGACACCAGTCACATCAGGTTAGGGCCCCCCCAACCTTATTTTAATTTAATCACCACTAGAAAGACTTGATCTCCAAATGCAGTCACATTCTGTGGTCCCGATTAGGACTTCAACCCATGAATTTGGAAGGGAGGCAGGTCAGCCCGTAACAGCTGATATTATCAAGTGCTTATCGCAAACACGAGTGAATGAATCAGCGCTGAACGATACCATGTTCTCTCCCGTGGACTCTGGCTTTGTTCCAAGTAGTCACAGCTCTCTCTGTTTGAGAATTAAACATTCCTGCCCTGTTGATGTTACTCTTAGCCATTCATCCTGCTTTAGCCATCGAAACGCAAGAGGAAGTGGTGTGCTATTCTCTGGAAGAAACTTGGAGAGTCACAGAGCTGTCCTGTCGTCTCTCCTTTGGTTCTGCCATGAGCCTGGCATGTCTCAAACAGTGCGACTCCTGCAGTGTCTTCTCCTTCCAGAAACTTCTTCGGCACAGCTGAAGCTTATCCAGGAAGGAGTTTGTATGACCCTGAGATTGGAGAGAAGCAAGTGGCAGCAGCGACACTTAGCCTAAGGCGACTGATGACAGCTTGCACCCTAAAGATGCCCAAGTCTGGGGTGAGAGCCCAAGACATGGCTGGGGTCAAAGTTCAGCCGGGGACTGGAGGATGGTGATGCTCAGGACCTTCAAGAACAAGTCCATGACCTCCATCTCAGCAGCACCATTGAATTAGACAGCCGGGTAGCCTCCTTAGGCCTTCGGTAAATTCATGGCATGACTCAGGGGGGAGTTCTGGGGGAGGGCAGAGGACCCCTTGTAATCTCTGACCTCTGTGACTCCAACACACCCCTCCAGCTTCAAAGATGGGAAATATGGGAGTCCAGGTTGTGCGCCTGGCCTGGTGTGTGCAGGTGCTGTCTGGGCCCTGGCGTCCTTGGGTTGAGGGCAGAACCACGAGGTTCCCGCCAGCCGCTAGAGTGATGGTTAAGAGGGTGACTTTGCACTTAATTCCCAGACAACTCAGCACCCTCGGGTGGGGAATTTCTCATCTTTCTCTAGTTCAGAGAGGTGATGTCACTTTCCCAGAACATTACATCTAATCTTACGGGAGCAAAGCTGAGCTTAGGATCTTCCCGGAGCTGTGGCCATGATGCTCTTCTGCCCATGATGCTGGTTGTGAGATGGTGTTGGACAGTGTTACCATGGCACATGCTTGACATGGGGCTGCCTCAGCTATTAGTGTTTGTGTGGGGGGCGGGTAATATTGAGAAATACTAACTCTTTTCCCCCAAAGTAACATATAGCCCATGGCCCTTCCCTAGACCTGGCTATCAACTTTCTGCCTCCAATGGGTTATTTCTACAACCTGCAGGAGAGTTACAGGAAGGAACAGCTTTTTGGCTTTTGAACTTCAAACACCTTTCAGAGATTTTGCATATTGGCTTTTGAGCTGCAAAAATCTAAGCCCCAAAGAATTCCCAATAAAAATATGCCCATACTGGGTGCCAGGGGCTGAAGCGAGGAGGAGATGAGGAGCTGTTGCTTCATGGGGACAGGGTGTCTGTTTTGCAAGATGAAAAATTCTGGAGACTTGTTGCACAACCAATATACGTCACACTACTTACTGGTCCATTCACGTGAAACTGGTGAGGATGGTGCGTCTTATGCTGTGTATATTGGGCCACATTTTTAAAAAAATTAAATCTATTAAGTAAAAAAAAAAAAAATCTAGTCATGTATGTAGAAGAGAATGGATCAGACTGAAGCAAATTTTCCTACAATGAGATAGGTCATGGCTCTCCAAAGGTGGAGGCAAAGAGAGGAGTCCAGAGAAACATCCTGTGTCCTTTCCTCACACTCCAGTTTAGATAACTTCAGGGTGATATGAGAAAAAGGTTTCCTGGAGCCCTAGGGACCCTAGGATATAGCAAATTCTGCAAAGGCTCCCCACACCCTGCATAGGGCAATATCCATTGGGTAGAGATGGCTGCAAAGGGGTATGCATGCAGTTCCTCTGTACTTAGAGATAATGCAGCAGAACTTGTCAGCACCCCCAGGCACCCACTGACAATATGCAACAGGTCCACGGTTTCAGAAATGCCTGTGGTTCTCCAGCCACCAGATACAAGCAATTCTCGAGTAATGACTGATGGAAGTTGGTGAACACGTACTGCAGCTCCCTTGGACTTCAACTGCAAGGAATGTTCTGGGTGGATTTCCAGGGGTTCCCAAGAATGAGCCCCTGTTGCCTGCAGTTGTCACCTGCTCATCAGTGCTCCCTTTACTGGCTCCTTCCTTTCCCCTTCTCCCCTCTCCCTCCCCTTCTGGCTACTTCTTGGAATCACCTTCCAGATTAATTTTGCACATTCAAATCCTTGTCTCAGGCTCTGCTTCTGAAGAAACCCAACCTAAGACAGTGACCATATAATTTATCACCCACCAGTACACTTTGGAGAATGAAAAGGATCATGATTAGTAACTACACCAGGGTTGAACAGCCAGGACTGTTGCAGGTAAACCAAAAGGTAGAGTTGTTCCACTCAGCATTTCAGGACAAACAGCCAGATGTCTTGCATGTGCCAAGAAGGATGTGGGAGACACAGAGGAACCAGAGGTGAAGTAGAAACCATGACGTCTCTGCAGGTGGCAGTGTGATAATGTGATAAGGTGGTACCACCAAGTACCAGCTATCCCCCCAATACCCCAATGCCAAGCCCTTGAGATTTAAACCTGATCTTGGGGGAAACTAAAGTGAAGTCTCTACCTCTTAGTAGAATTGGAGGGTAGCTAAGTTCTAGCAAAGAAAAAATATAGGAAAGCTACAGTTTTGTGATCTGGAATCTGTGAGTGTAAAATTCTTTCCTGTCTTGTGGGGGTCCCATTTCCTTCTTGGGGTCTTATCTTAAATGGCAAAGCAAGATGATAAAGGTGGAAGGTGAGGATTTGGAAGGGGGCTTTCATCCGTGCCCCCATGTCCTTTCCCACCCTTTCCCATCCAGGTCTTCCTGGATGACAGCAGTCATTCCTTTCATCATTTTATTAAAAGCTGTTGCCTTGAGCTCCACCTTCTTGAGGGGCCCCAAGAGAAAACCAGTGTGTTATAAATTAACCATGGCATGGCATCATCCCAGGAGCAGCCCTGCCAGCTGGACACGGGCCCTCCACAGTCCATCCTGGATTCTCGGGCCGCTGGGACCTGTCACAGCCCCCCTGGCCCTGCTGCCTGCTCATCCTGGGCTCAGAGCCTGGACTTTCTCATCTCTCCGCCAGTGTGCCAAAGTTCAGCAGTATTCAGAATAATCCTCCTCCACGTAGTTGGAGGGGAACCAGCCAACCTGGAAAGAGAAGAGGAAGTGGTCAGGGCAGCCTCTGTACATTCCCCACTGTTCCTCAACAGAAAGGTTCTCTCATACCTCAGGGCCTTTGCACCTGCCATCTTTGCACCTGCCACAACTTCTACCCCAGAAAGGACATCTCCCAGAGGTACACATGGCTGATACACCCGCCCATACCTTCCAGAATTCTCTATCACATGTCACCTTATTAGTGAGACCCTCCTGACCACCCTGTTTAAAATTGCACCCACCCCAACACTTCTTATCCCTGCTTTATTTTTCTCTGTAGCACTTGTCAGTATCTTATTGATTATATGTTACTTATTTATGGGCTTGTTGTCTATCCCCCAACCCCCATTACAACATGAGCTCCTCAAGGGCAAGGATTGATGTCTGTTTTATCCATTAGATACCCAAGAGTCTAGAAAAGTTCCTGGCACATGGGAGATGCTTAATAAATACTTCTTAAGAGGATGGATGGATGGATGGATGGACGGATGGATGGATGGACGAGTTCATTGTAGCTGAGAATTCAGCTGTTGAGAAACAGTTGAGAAACCCAACTGTCTTCCACAGCACACTGAACTTACCCTCACAAGTCTTAACAAAACTCTTCACCTAAGCAATTATCTGGACTGTTTTTTCACATATGTTTCTCCCAGTAGAATGTAAGCTCCTAACCAGTGTCCTTACCTTCATTCAGCAAATATTTTTGAGAAACCATTACAAGTGAGGCAGTATTCTAGAGACTAGGAACTCATTCATTGATAAAATAAAGACTCTCTGTCTTCATGAGATAAAAATAAGAACCAGGTAGAAAATTTTTTGAGGAACCATGTGGTCCCTCCTAACAGTCTAAATGCAGGCAGGCAAAAAAGCACAAAAGGCAAAGTGGTCATTTCCAGTTATATGTCTCTTCATGCATTCAATATTTATTGAGCACCTATTAATGTGCCAACCACTGTTGACACTGCTGTGAACAGGACAGACAAAAATCCCTCCCTTTGTGTCCCCCCAACATGCTAATCACTCTCTCACCCCAGGGCCTTTGCACATGCTGGTGTCTCTGCCTAGAATACTTTCTTCCACCCTCTCTATGACCTTCTTGCCTGGTTAACTACCCACCCCTCAGTGATCACCTTAGGTTCTCAGAAGTCCTCCTGTCCTGCTCCTACCCTTCCCCATGATTCCCCATCTCAACCCCGACCACTTAGTATTGTACCTGTTTTGTTACATGTTTATCATCTTCATTAGATTCTGAGTTTCACGAGGACAGTGACTGTACCACACTCATTTTTTAATCCTCTGCACCCAGGAAATGCCCAGCACATAGTAGGTGCTCAGTAAATAAATACAAGTTATGGAAATGAATGAAATCTCTATCTCCTTTCCTCTCCTCTGAGCAGGGAAGACCTATGGGGCCACTCCCCACCTGCTCTATTCCATAATTCCAGGCTATAGGACAAATAGACAGGTCATTCCATGCCCTTTCCTCAGGCTGCCAAGCTTTGCTCCAACTTACCCGGCCATAGACCTCCCCTCGCCACCAGCCTTGTTGTCCCTTCTTGTTAAGGATCTTGATGATGTCACCCTCCTTGAGGGATAGCTCTGATCGGTCCCGAGCACAGAAGTCATAGCGTGCTTTGGCTGTCCCAAAATACTTGGTGCTCCCTGCTGTGTAGGGGAGAGCAGAGGTGGGTAAAAGGCCTGGAGCAGACATCTGCCCACCACCTGGGGACAGCTGGAGGAAGGCAATGCTCTCAGGAGAGTAACACCAGGACAAAGGGTCCCTCAATACTTCATGAAGAGTATTGGGTGCCCTGTGATCTGAGGGAACACAACTGTACTTCCGCATCATCCTTCTAGCCCAACCAGTATCCAGGTTTAGAAAATAATGCCATTTGTGAATTTTTATAAATGGTTTCTATATATTTATAGTGAAAGGAATAAAGGGAAGATATGAAGAAATTCATTCAAGGTGATTAATGTTAATTATCCTGAAGAGGACCAAAGGTCAAAAAAGAAAGGGAATAAAAGAAAGATATATAAGGGGGAAAGACACAGATAACTTTTCATAGTAAAATATTAAGCAACATTGTAGAATGGAAAAATAATTTATAGTATTTCTCCAAGTATGCTAAGGTCCATAAATACACCAGAGCATATAAGTAATGTGTGGACAGACACAAACATTTACCCCATTGGGTGATGAGGATTCTCTGATGAGGGCTGGAGTCCTAATGTTATGCTGGTGTTGCTTTTTCAAAAATTTAATGTTTTAATAATAATTAATTTTTAAATCTCTGTTTAAAAATTTTTTTGGATATATGAGAATCCAGAAACTATACCACCCATGTGACTTTTCTGAAAAACATACTTCAGGATGCACCCTAGCAAAATGACATTTGAATCAGGAAAAGGAATTTTAAAAATTAAAGGAAAATATGGAAAACAAGAAATATAGATGGAGTCTGAATAATCCTTGATACTATATTTGGGAAGTTAAATGCAGTTGTTAAGAAATAATTCTTAAAACATGTCATATTTATTTTAATTCATAGAAAACTGTATCCAATATCCCAGATAATGTCCATGAAACTATGGGGGAGAGATGCAATGGAGAAGAGAAGAGTGCACTAAAGGTCTTGCCTTTTTGTGAGATAATGTTACAGATACTAATTAATCCTTGATACTGATATAAAAATACAGGCTTAAAAGGTGCAGGTGAGGACCCTTCTGGTACCTAGTGTCCTCATCTTCCCCAATACAAAAGTAACCTCTGTCCCACCTCCCACCCAAGCAAATGAACATGGAAACCACTCAAGAGCAAAGGGACAGACTAGTATGAGAAGAAGCTCCCACTGTTTACCAGACATGACCTCTGTATGCCCACTGGAATGTCCATGGCATCCCCAAACTTGCCCTCTACAGTAAGAAGGAGCTGGGGCACAGGCCCCCAGCCTGAGACCTCTACCTGGTGGTCTGCTGATGGCTCTCTTCTCAGGCTCCTTGAAGGGGAACTGCAGGGTGGTATCCAGTGACTTGAAGCAGTCCTTTAGGGAATTCTGCTGATAAAACTCCACCAGCTCCTGGAAGGACAGAGGGACCGATGCTTTCTCTTCTGGCACCCCTGGTAAGTGACTCCTTAACTACTCCCCATGACAGGAAGTTTATTCCCTTCCTGGGCAATCAGGACCATTCTCAGGGGAGGAGATCACTTAATAAACAGATCACTTCATAATAAACTTACCAAATAATCAACTTGCTTGATAACCAGCTCACCAAAATCAGCCCCTACTGTAGGTGCCAAGAGACTTATTTTTACAATTAATTATTCTAATATTAAGAAATTCTGTTTCCTGAGTACCTGCTATGTGCTGGTCAGTGTACAATCACACATCATCAAAATCTCCTAATAATCATGAAAGACGAATACATTCATGATTCTCCCATTTTATACACGGAGAAACCAAGTCCCAGAGAAGACAAATTACTTGGCCAGGGTTTCACATCTGGAAATGGACAGATCCGGAATTCAGTGCCCTGGGAGGGGGGGCAGTAGAGCCTCGCAGCTAAGACAAAACAAAATGTCTCATGGTTTAGAGTTTTGACTCCAAAAAATGCCAGTATCATGAAAGACAAAAAGAGAAAGCAAGAGAGAGAGAGAGAGAGAGATTTTAAAAGACTGGCAAAGTACTACAAATGAAAAGAAACTAAGAAGATAAAAACTAAATGCAATGTGTGATTCTTGATTATATTCTGAATGACAAAAGAGCTATAAAAGGGATACTTGGGACAATCAAGAGTTTGGAAAATACTGTATAATACATAAGAATTTTGCCTCAATGCTCAACTTCCTGAGTGTAATAATGATACTGTAGTGAGGTACAAGAATGTCTTGGTTCTCCAGATATTCATGCTAGAGTATTTTTGGGTGAAGGGTGTAGATGCTTGCAACTTATTCTTATATAGGGCTAAATAAATGTGCAGGGGGTAGGGATTGACAGGGCACAAAAGAGGCAGAATAATAACTATTAGTTAAGTGAAGGATTCACAGATGTTCATTTCACTGTTCTAATAACTTTTTGGAAATTTTTCAGACAAAAAAATGAGGGGAAGATTTTTCAGAATCAAGTTTGGAGGACAAAAAAGATTGTGCAATAAATGGGGTCCCGAGACGGAGCTTCAGGGAGGGCTAGATTCTCCTCCTAGATTCTAGGACACCGAGGTTGGGGTAGATTGGCCCTTACCGTAAGCCCCCGGAAAGCCTTCTTCTCTGTAATCCTGTACAGTCCTTCCGCTGTCATGATTTTAATATGCTTGACCTCAACATTATACCTGGAAGCAGTGAGAGAGAGGAACAGGGGGTCACAGGACTCTGAGGCTGGGGACTCAAGCTCATCCCATGCCCAGGTTCAGCGCCCCCCAGGCTACACAGCCCCAACCATGGAAGAAACAATCTTGACAACTTCAAGGAGGGAACAACCACTGAAACCCAAAGACTGAAGAAAATGCCTCCTGCTTCCCCAGCAGGATTCCTTCCCTGGGAGGAGTCTTCACTTCTTCCCCTGTCTATATGAATCTCCTTCCCTGACTCACAGGGTTGTTGAGAAGTCACAGAGATCTTGCAAAGAAAGCCATGGTCTAGAATAGAGAGGATGAGATCTGTGCTTCCCCCAAGTCGGAGGACCTAGAATCTGCAGGATGGGAACAGAGACTCATTTCCACCAACATGCCGGGCCACAGACTAGTGAAGACATGGAAGCGATATTTACTTCTGTCAACGGAAAACTAGATAACCATCCCCCCCCCCAAAAAAAAATCTGACCACAGAAAACTAGAAATGATGAGGGGGAAAAAAGCACTGAGCTCTCAAAAAAGTAAGGGGAAATCGCCAGAGGCCAAAAATGAGGTTGAAATTAAAACTGAGCTTGCTCAGTGAACTGCTACCCTATGGGGTTTGCTGATCTTGCTAACTAAGTAGCTTATGTTTTGATGATCCCATAGAAACATGGGATGAGGTACTGGGTCCAGGGGGATGGAGGTTAGCACTGAGACCCACCCACACCCCATAAGCCTGGACCAGTGAATACTACATCTTCTAGAAAAACCACCCGATGCCTGGGGGACCATAAGAAAGCTTGTCTGTCTCAGACCCCAAATGGAAATGTCGCCCTTGAAATTCAGAACCTCACACCGGCCCTCGTGTAGGTTTGGGGTTTGAACTTAAACTACCTGCACAGTCCGGGAAACTAAGGAATTAGCCTAAAATGTTTAACCTGGAAAAAAAAAAAATAACCTGTTGGTGATCAACAGAAACAAATTCAAAATCTCTGGAGACCCAAGCAGCACAAGATTCCCACTGGGAAATCCCCACTGGACATCACAAGACAAAATTACAAAACCAACCAGGGAATGAGTCACCATGAGTGAGACGCTGCACACCACAGACAGACATGGGCAAAGGGGTCGGCTAGCACTGGTCCACCTGGCAATTCTGCCTCTTGCTCGAATGTGCTAAACGCCTTTTGGAGCCTGTCTGGGAGGCACAGCTCTTTCTCGTGGGCTGTCAGTCAAGGAAAAGGAGTAAGATGGATGCGATCACCCAGGACACTGTGGGGCTCAGTAACAGATGGTTGTCAAAACTGTACATTTCCTTCCTGCCAGGCTCCTGCAGCACCCGGGTCATAGGGGGTCAGGGAAGGAGGAGTTAGTTACTTAATGCTGATGGCGAATTCTGCTGTGTCCTTCACCCTCTGCCGCACCAAGAACGTCCCATCCGACCGGTTGGTGAGAATACTTTCTGCCCCTGCGCGCTCCATGGGACCGGCGTACCTGTGGACATATATACCAAGGAGAGAGGTCCACACTGCCCCCATGCCTGTGATTTTTTAAGTTGGTGACAGTCCCAGAGCAGGCTGCTCCAAAATGGGCCAATTTAGCATGAAGACCGTTTTGAGTTAAAAAGCAATAAAAACCCCGGATGCCTAGGTGGCCCCGTCAGTGAAGGGTCTGCCTTTGGCTCAGGTCATGATTCCGGGGTCCTGGGATTGAGTCCCATATTGGGCTCCTTGCTCAGCGGGAAGCCTGCTTCTCCCTCTGCCTGCTGCTCCCCCCTGCTGGTGCTCTCTCTCTCTCTCTTTCTCTCTTCGTATCTCTGACAAAAATATATAATCTAAAAAAATTAAAAAGCAATCAAAACACAGCAGATTCAGGAAAAACTCTACCTCCCCAACAAATAACTAAAAAGAATTCAGACAGAGGACCCGCTCTGGGAGGAGAGCCACTGACGCCCCAGATACCTACGTGAGGCTACGAAGAAGGTGTGGCCGACAGAGAGGAACTTAGCGAGGCCCGTTCAATCAAATCCTCTGTGTCCCACGAATCCCCAGTGGCCCAGCAAACATTTGTGTACCAGACATTTAATCTTCTTCATCTTCCTGTGACGTCCATTCCCTCCCTTTTACGTCCCACACACTTGCCCCCTTCTCCTTAGTTCGGAATGACATGTATGTCTCCTTTTGCCTGACTGTCTTTGGGTTTCAATGTCTGTGTGGATTCCCTGTACCTACAAAATTAAATTTGATTTTTCTCCCATTCATCTGTCTCATGTCAATTTGATTCTTAAATTTGATTTTTCTCCTTATTGGTCTGTCTTGTGTCAACTGGACTCTTAGTCCTGCTAGAAGGACCTTGAAAGGGACAGGAATTCTCGTGCCCTGATACGCCCTTTTATAATAAACTGTTTATCTAAGTAAATGGATTTCCTGAGTTCTAGGGGTTTGTGCCAGCCAGGGAGGGGGTTGTGGGAGCCTACACTTTGCAGCAGGTCAGTGAGAAGTCCTGGAGGGCTGGACTTGAGATTGGCACCTGATGTGCAGACAGTCTGGTCTGAACCAACCCCTAACCTGTGGGGTCTGATGCCATCTCCAAGTGGGTAGTGTCAGAAGTGGACTGAACTGTAGGACACCCAGCTGAGAGGGAAGAATAACCAAATTGTTTGGGTGTAGGGGAAAACCCACACATTTGATTGAGAGTGTGAGTGTAGAAAAGCAGGGGTTTTTTACCTTTAATCTGGAATTTGGCAATGCTTGGATGGACATTTTCTGAGTGCCCACTGTTCACCCCTCTCTGTGGCCACCAGGACAGAAACTGGGTGAGGAGAGTGAGACACGAGCCCTAGGTACAAACAGTGAAGAGGGAGCCAACACTCTCCCTCTGAAAAAAATCCAAAGGGGCCGTCAAGGGAGTGAGGTGCCCACACATGTTGCCCTGTGGATGGACTCTGAGTCCACGATGCTCAGAGAGGGAACCAGACAGAGAAAGCCACACGGGGTGCGGTTCCATGTGTGTGACACACCCAGAACAGGCTCCTCCATGGACGGGAAAGGGTCAGAGGTGGGTGCGAGGGGCTGGGGGTGCTAGAGGTGACCAATAGAGGAGTTGGGCTTTCCTTTGGGGGGATGGAATGTTCTGGACTTATAGTGGTGATGACCAAACAACCCTGGGAATGTACCAAATGCCACTGGATATAAATACATTTATGTTGTAGACATAGATAGATAACATAAATAATATATGCTAATTACAGAGAATATACAATTATGGATGATGCGAATATGAATATATTATATTATAAATGTAAATAGGTAACCTATATGTACCGATTATAGATGATAAGTAATTATAGACAATATGTAAAGGTGCACATGAATGCACTTAGCTGCAAATGTAAATATACAACATAAATTATATCTATTAATTTGAGGTGAAATAAAACTATGTATGATACATACATGGACATATGTAACAGAAATGTAAATATGAATATAAATGCCCCTCTAAATGGTTAATTGTATGTTATGTGGATTTCAACTCAGTTTTAAAAATTAATGCAAAGTCGGGGCGCCTGGGTGGCTCAGTGGGTTAAGCCTCCAGCTGGGCAGGGAGCCTGCCTCTCCCCCTACTTATGCTCTGCCTCTGTCTGTGTATCTCTCTCAAATGAATAAATTTCAAAAATTTTTTTAAATAATGCAAAAAACCCCATGGGGCACAAAACGTTAAGGCTTTAAATAAAGACACTCTGGGCTTGGGGGTTCACTGTGTCGCCTCTTTCTACCCCCAGCCCTGTCAGATCCCATCTTTATTTATAATTTTGATATTTTGCTTATGATGGATTTTTTTTTTTGCCTTGCTTTTTTTTTTTTTTTAAGTACGCTCTCTACCCAATGAGAGGTTTAAACTCCCCACCCCAAGAGTTGCGCGCTTCGCGACTGAGCCAGCCTGGCGTTCCTGTTTGCCTCGCTTTTGATTATATGAAGTGCCACGTTGAAATATTATGGATCTCGATCCCTGAGTTTTTGACGCCCCCTCAAATCCTGCACCGGAAATGAGTGACCCAGCTCCAGGCATGACAGCTCCAGCAGGAGAGGGCAGAGATGGGGTCTGAGTCCTGGTTCTGCCCCTGGGTTGCTCTGTGACCTCAGGAACTGATTTTGCCCCTCAGAGTCCTAATTTCCTTTTCTGAAAAGAGGAAGCTAAAACTGCCCCCAGCCCAGAGCAACATTTTTTTCTGCCAGAGCAGCATTTCTGACCACTGGCTGTAATGCAGCCAGTGCACCTGGTACACAGTCGGAGCTCAGAAAATGTGAGCGTTATTATGCCCCTTGTGTTAATAGGACTCTTGAGGGGCAGCAAGCTCTGGCTCTGGAGTGGGGGCAGATGGGTTCCATCCTGTCTCATCACTTCCTCACTGTGTGACACTGAACAAATCACTTCCCCTCGCTAAGCCCTGGTTTCCTCCTTCTTTGCCAAAAGGCAGGAAGAAAAGCAAATGGTTATTAGGAGGATTCGAAGTGCTCGTAAAAGTGCTGACACAGCGCTCATAGAAACAGTCCCATGTGACATCATCTAGGATGCCAGCAACCGTAAAGGGCACTGTTCTTTCACGGGCCATTATGAAATAAAAACTCCTACCCATAACATTAGGCAGAAGACTGATCTTCCATTGACTGTAAGAGCCATTCCAATCTCAGAGTGGTTCAAACATGAAAAAAAAAAAGTGCATTTAGAATGGATGAAATGTCGTCATAATGAGATGGCCACAATAGGAACAGATCTAATCTAATCATGGATAATAAAGGGCTTACTGTGTGCCAGGCACAGGACTAAGAACTGTACAGGTAATAGCTCATTAAAGCCTTATAGAAACCCTATAAAGTAGATGTTGGTATCAATCTATTTTCCAGAAAGGAGAGCTAAAACCCAGAGAGGTTGAATTACTGGCCCAAGATCACACAGCTGGGAAATGTGGGACTCAGCATTTGCACCCAGGTCAGTGGGCTACAAAAGCAACACTGTAAACCTCTAACCCTCACTGTTCTACCTGCAACAGATATTCAAAAGCAGGAGGGAGGAGCTGCTATTCCCACCCCCACCCATCATTTTCCTTCCAGTGAGACCCTAATCTCCCAGAGTCAGGGACCCTCTTTTGCTAGCTCACTCTTCAGCAGCCCTGGGCACAGGGCTCAACCCAGCGGTCAATACCCAGAGTTCAAAAAATGAGTAACCAAGGGGCTGGAGTATGGTTTTCATGCTGCACCTGGGACCCCAGGGGACCTCAAGTTGAAAATAAGAAACGTAGTTCTACTCACCAGAGATGGACAGACAGGTCCTGAGGGGGGCCCTAGGGACACAGACAGAGACTGGGATTTAGGATCGAGAGCCCAGGTTCGCAAGGCACTCCATTATTCGCGATCATCTACTATCATTCATTTCACCATCACTTACTGAGTGCCGGGCACTGTGCTGTTCACTGAGGGACTGAGCAGCCAATTGTTTTAGGATGACCCTCATGCCAAGAATGGATTTTAAGTTTTTAAATGGTTGACAAAAATTAAAGGAAGAATGATATTGCCTAGCCTGTGGGAATGGGATGAAATTCACATGCCAAAGTCCCCAAACACAAATGTTTACTAGAACACAGTCATGCCCTCTCGTGCTTTTGCACTTCTCTGGCAGCGGTGAGAGGTCACAAGGAGAGCCTCTGATCTGCAAAGATGAAAACCTGCATGATCTGTCTATTTACGAAAAGCCCAACTCCTGGTCTGAATAAATACAAAGGTGCTTGCTTCCACCACGTTCGGAGGGTTACTGTAAAACAAAACAAAACCAAACCACAACACAAACAACAAAAACAGAAGACAGTGTTGGCAAGGTTATAGGGAAATTGGAAACTTTATGGCGTTACTGGCAGAAATGTAAAATGATACAGC
Source organism: Mustela nigripes (assembly GCF_022355385.1). NCBI lineage: Eukaryota > Metazoa > Chordata > Mammalia > Carnivora > Mustelidae > Mustela > Mustela nigripes. The sequence continues at coordinate 4,736,332 of NC_081558.1, read as the reverse complement.
TGCTAGAGAAAACAGATGGCAGTTCCTCAACAACTAAAAATAGAATTACGATATGATCCAGCGGTTCCTCTTCTGGGTATCTACCCAAGGGAATTAAAAACAGGAATTCAAAGAGAGATAGATTTTCCCATCCATGTTCCTAACATTATCCATGATAGCCAAAAGGTATGTGCCCACCAAGAGATGAACAGGTAATGGACTATTATTCAGCCTTAAAGAAGGACATTCCAGGGCACCTGGGTGGCTCAGTGGTTTAAAGCCTCTGCCTTCAGCTCAGGTCATGATCTCAGAGTCCTGGGATCGAGTCCCGCATGGGGCTCTCTGCTCAGCAGGGAGCCTGCTTCCCTTCCTCTCTCTCTGCCTGCCTCTCTGCCTACTTGTGATCTCTGTCTGTCAAATAAATAAATAAAATCTTAAAAAAAAAAAAAAAAGAAGGACATTGGATGAACCTTGAAAACATTATGCTCAGTGCAAAAGCCATTCTCAAAAGGACCAACACCATTTATCTGAGGTCCCGAGAGGAGTCAAAGTCATAGAGACAGAAAGCAGATGGTTCCCACCATCTACCAGGGGCTGAGGGAAGGGGTGGGGCGTTAATGTTTCATGGGGACAGAGTCTCAGCTTTGCGTGATGAAAAGAGTTCTGGAAATGGACAGTGGTGATGGTTGTATAACTGCGAATCTTCCTAGTGCACCACTCAAAATGGCTAAAATGGTAAATTTTGTTATGTGTGTTTTACCATAACTGAAAAATAGTAACAATAAAAAAGAATGAGGAACAATCTATCCAGTTCCAAAACATCACCCCAAAAGAAAACCCATACGTATCACCCATTAAATGGTCAGTCCCTATTCCTGCCCAACCTCTAATATCTGGGAATCTCCCATTTGTTTTCTGGCCCTGTGGGTGCACCTATTCTAGATATTTCAAGTAAATGAAGTGGTTGCAAGATGCATTAAGTACTACTGAAGTGTGGATTTTAAATGTCTAATAATTTTATGTTTTTTTCAATTTTCACCTCAATTTTTTGAAGGGAAAAAAAAAGAATAAATTGATCTACATATAGTAATATGGAAAGATCCCAAGATATATTAAGGGGCAAGGGGCAAAGGGGAGGGCAGCAAAATAATGAGTATCAAATCTTCCAAATATATCATGGGGGACATGAGAACCGTGTTTGTATCTACTTGGATGTGCACTAAGAAACGCCGGAGAGGCACACAGAAAACAACTAACAGTAGTTATCTCATAAGATAGGTGGTGCCAGGAGGAAGGAATCCTTGAGTAGAATGGAGAATTGTCATTTTTTTCTCTTTTCTCAGAGACTTCATTGTAATGGGAGAGGAGGAGGCTAAGCTGGGTGTAGCTTTAGGAAGGCAGTACATTTGAAGGCAGAAACTGGAGAGATGCCCAGATCTTGGCTCCTGAATGTCATGTCCCACTGAAAGGGCCAGGGCTCTTTGGGAAAACGGTGGATTCCAAGACTGGGGCGTGGCAAGTACAAGGTAGGTCTGGTATTAGGCCAGAAAATGAGGAAGAGCTCTGAGAATAAAGGAGACATAACAAAAGAACAGATGAGCCAGCCTGAAAGGGCTCCCACTGGCCAAAGCTGGGACTTTAAAGTAAGAATCCACGGGCATTTCCTGAGATAAATGCGTACGTACATACCTGACCAACGGGCAGATAGACACACACCCAGCTACACAGATACATAGAAGCTTGATACATAAATTGATACCTAAGTGATTAAGAGACACACAGAGACACAGATACATAGATGATCATTAGATACATAGATGACAATTGATAGGTAAGTTGATTGATTGATTAGGACACAGCTAGTCTTTATAGTAGAACATCTGTGAATAAACTTGGACAGAACCATGGAATTGAAAATGTATAATGTAGCTCCATTACAGAGAAACCAGGAAGCCCCAGGCCAAAAAAGAAAAAAAAAATCTCTAAAATACAATTTTGGGGGAATTTGTCAAAATTTAAATATGGACTATAGATTAAATCATAGTATAATGTCAACATCAAGTGTCAAAATCAGGGTTGTTTGTTAAAATCATGCTATGGATATGTGAGAAAAGGTTCTTGTTCTTCTTAGGATGTATTTAAGGGTAAAGGGAAAATATATCTGTAAACTTACTTTTAAATATCTCAAGAAAAAAATAATATGAATTTTTAAAATAAAATGTGCAGAGAAAGAGTGAATGAAAGAGCAAATGAGGCAAAATGTTGACAGCTGGTGCATCTGGGGAAAGGCTATTTGGAGTTCTTTGCATTATTTTAGCAACCTTTCTGGAAGCCTGAATGATACAAAATTGAAGCAACAAAACAGGGGAGAGTTTCCCCTCTGCGGGTTCCTATTGGGGCTGTGAAGCAGGCAGAGGGCGACTACAATAAGGGAGGGAGGTCTGGGGAGAGTGGGAAAGATCTGAGGTCATCAGAGAATGAGGTGGTCAGGTGAGCAGAGGACAGGGAAAGAACAGAGGTGGGGCAAACTGTGGGCAGGTGGCCAGGAGGCGTGAGTGGCCACCACACCTGATGGGACAACATTTGCTGTCTCTGAAGGAAACGGGCTGGCCAGTCTTCGGGCCCCTGTTCCTTCTCCTTTATGAGGGAGAGACCCTTCATACAAGAAGAATCAAGGGGGAAAGGACAGGTCATCATTCTCTCTGTGGCCCCCACTCTGGGCAGTTGTGCAGAACACGAACTTGGGAATGACCTACCATGATGGGCAGGTCCTCCCTATCTCAGGGGTGTCACCCCAAGGCTTCCCACCCTCACGGGACCTTCTCTGGACCCCCTTGCCCTCACTATGTCCAGATTTGAGGCACTTACATGCACATAGGGCTTGACTCTGTTACAAGGAAACCAGCCAACTTCGTTGGTAGCCGTATTCCTGCCCTAAAAAGCCAGAAGGGAAAGATACAGAGAGGTTACACGTATTCATGCGTGTATAAGTGTGCGCTGATCTTCTACCTAGTGGCCACTCTGTCCATCTATCTCTCTGTAGCCTGCAGGACCATGACCCACGGAGTGCCAGCCACTATCAACTTCCTGGGAAGACAGCCAGCTCAGAAGGGCCAGGCCAGCCCTAGAAATCCCCATGTTTACCACCCTTCCCAGGGCTGCCTCCAGACTAGCCTCCCCTGCCAGAGTCACTTCTAGGGACTGCCTATGCCTATGATGCCACACTCCGGTCCTTCTCCATCATTCCCACAGCCCAGCCTGTACCTCCCACCAGTTCTGTTCAGCCTCAGCCTTGGTAAGCTCCACGATGTCTCCAGGGTTGAGCCGTAGAAAAGGTCCAAAGGCTCCAGGGGGTGGAGGAAGCCCATAGTACTCCTGACACACCTCCATCTTCGGCAGGCCTGGAGGGGAGGGAAGGTGGTGGCTCGGTGTGATTGGTGGTCATAGATGTTCAAAACTGGGTCTCACAGCCCACCAGAATGGCAAAAAGTAGGGACTGACAGCACCAAGTGGTGGTGAAGATATGGAGCACCTGGAACTCTCCTACATTGCTGGTGAGAGTCCACTGGGAAAACTGTCTTTATCTCCCAAAGCTAAATAGGTGTCTATCTTGTGACCCGACAATTCCACTCAGGTGTACGTGACCAAGAGAAGTAAACACTCATGCCCACCAAAATCCTAGATGAGCTTTCTTCACAAAACCAAAAACTGGCAACAACCCAATGTCCTCAATAAAATGCATATGCCAAGTACAATATAATTGTACGATGGAATACTACACAGCAATGAACAAGGTGTGAGTCTCACCAACATGATGCTGATCAAAGAAGCCAGAAGCAGGAAGAGGACATATCACAGGATTTCATTTTTGTGAAGTTCAAAGAAAGGCAAAACTCATCTATGGTGATGAGAGTCAGATGGGTATGGACCAGCAGCACTGTTCAGGAAAACCTTCTGTGTGGTGGAGATGTTCAAAAGTCTGTGCTGTCCAGTAGGACGGTCATTAGCCAGAGGTGGCTACAGAGCACAGGCGCTGTGGCCAGTGTGGCTGAGTACAGGGGTTTTGGGTTATTTAAACTAGTTTCAGTTTGTATTAGACCGTGCATTTCTAGAAATCAGTGACATGTTCCATACCTTGATCTGCGGGGCAGTTACAGGAGGAGAAATTCACGGAGCCATGTAGTTAAGATGTGTTCACATTATAAATCTTACAGGATGTATTTTCTATCTTAATAAAAAGTATGTGTGTGTATATGTAATATATGATATATATTATATAATATGTTACATATAATATATGCATATACATTATGTATAAATATGCATATTAACCTATATATATGATATGCCTAAATATAAACCTATATATAATAAATACACAGACGCTTATATGTATTTCCATCATTGAGGACATTTGGGTCACTTCTAGTTTTTAACAAATGTAACTTAGGGCCCCTGGGTGGCTCGGTCAGTTAAGTGTCTGCTTTCAACTCAGATCATGATCTCAGGGTCCTAAGATCCATCGGGCTGCCTGCTCAGCAGGAAGCCTGTTTCCCCCTGTGCCCTATGTCTCTCTCTCTCAAATAAATAAGTTAAATCTTTAAAAAAAAAAAAAAGTGAAGGGACGCCTGGGTGGCTCAGTCAGTGAAGCAGCATCTGCCTTTGGCTTAAGTCATGACCCCAGAGGCCTGGGATGGAGCTCCACATCGGGCTCCTTGCTCAGCGGGGAGCCTGCTTCTCTGTCAGCCTGCTCTCCCCCTGCTTGTGTTTGGTCTCTCTCTCTCTCTCTCTCTCCCACTCTCTCTCTCTCACACAAATAAATACATAGATCTTTTTAAAAAACAAATAAAGCTGATATTTATTTTTGAATAAAACTGATTATGCAATATAGATACACACAACGATATATACATCCCTCCTGTTGAGATCATTTGTTTCTAATTTTTTACTATTTCAGATAAACCTGGTATATCTATATCTACCTATTGATCTATATTATAGATATCTATAGACCTTTATATGGTGATATCTATATATGAATATAGGTAGATAGGGATAGGTAGATATGAAATCTGGGTCTTTACATTGACTCTGTATGACTATGGGCAAAGGGTTTACTTCCACCAGCCACACCAAACTGTTCTCATGTGTTTAATGAAGGCTGGACACACGCACACCCTGCCTCTTAGCCTTTGCACATGCTGTTCCCTCTGCCTGGAACACCCCTGCCCTCCTCCTCATCTGCCTAACTCCTCTTCATCCATCGAATGTCCACCTAAATGCCTTCTCCTCCAAGAAGCCTTCCCTGAAGCCTCAGATTTGTCAGGTCCCTCAGTTTCATGCTTCAGAAAGCCCTCGACGTCCCCCATCACAATGTCATGTCTTCACGAAAGTCTGAGAGCTTCTAGTGCGTGGGGGACAGGAAGCACAGGTGTTCCAGCCATCCTTTGCCCCAGATGACGCATACAGTAGATACTAAACACAAGTCACCCATCCCTGCTGTGATTCCACAAAATTCATTAACTTAGGAATGAGTCCGGCCTCTCCGCACCTCCCCCACCCCAGCCTCCACCCCCTGCCGCTGAGCTAAAAAGAACCCATGTCCTTCACTTCCCCGTCTTGGAGGTGGAGGGCATTCTGCTGAAACCACATATCATAGTAAGATTCTGTGGCATGGAGTCAAGAGGAAAGGAGAGAACAGTCGGAGGAGTGCCTAGTGACGAAGGCTAGAGAAGGAGCCTGGGAGAGAAGATGCAAAAAGAGACAGTGGGTAAGAGAAGTGGGTGGTGAGAGAGAGAGCATCTTAGTAAGGACTACCCTATGCATCTCTTCCTAGGGCTTGAGCAAAGCAAGTAAAGAATTTGAGCTGGTTATTTTTAAATTCCTTTCAGGTTTCTAGGAGTGGAACAAATGGGACCCCAGCTTTATAAGCAGGACCTTACGTTGTCAATAATATAATTGTGAGATCTGAGGCAAGGACTGGGTTTCCTCCTGCTCCACACTGCACATCCCGCCCCCCGCCCCCACCCCAGACTCACCCAGCTCATTCCTTTTCTTGTCCTGAGCCCGGCGATGTGGCTTATCCTGGAGGGAGAGACCAAGAAAGCAAGTGTGGCTACTGGGCCCAGCCTGGGGCCTCCTCAGCGCCTATGTGAGCACCCAGCAAAGGGCCCTGCCCACCCCTCCTTAATCCCCATGACTTGCCATGCAGAGAAAGGAGCATGGGGGGGTCTTACCTTCTTCATAGTTCCTGAAAGATCTACGGGATGGAAAAAGAAATAGTGAGGATGGGAAATCGCCCACACGGAGCCAAGCCCACCTCCCACCCTCTCTCGCCCAGTGGTACCTTGCCCATGTCGGCCACACGGAGGGACCCTTCCCAGACATTCCTTATGTGCAGGTGCCCGGCACCGATGACACCGGTACCCCTGATAGAAGGTGCCTCTGGGATGCCAAAGCAAGAGAAAGGAAAGTCAGTGATGTTGAACAGACACAGGCCATCATTTTGCCCAGGGTCCCCTTGGGTTCTCTTTAGGGCCGGAAAGAGATGACAGAGCTGAAACTCGAAGAGCCTCCAACCTCCCAACTCGGGGGACAGATGGCTGGAGGCGCCCCTCTAAGGAGGAAGAGTTCCCCAAGTCCAGGCCCCAGGGCCATCTTCGCAGATGCCCACCTCAGCAGCATCTGGCAAGCCCTGCACGATGTGGTCTCCTCAAAGGAGAACATCTGGAAGTCATGCCCGTTGGCCGTAGCGTTCTCAGGGTAGATGTTGGAGCTGGAGAGGGGAGAGAATTCCATGTGATGGAGCAGTATTCAGCCGCACAAGGGAATGAAGTAGGGACGCGTGCTTGGATGCATCAGAACTGCCATATTGGACATGCTGCATCAACCCCATCTTGCCTCCCCCTCCCAGCACTGATGGGCATTTGGGTTGTCGCCACCTTTTGGTCATTGTGAGAAGTGCTGCTATGAACAGGGGTGGAGACCGAGCGCAAACTGGTGGTTGCCAGGGGCTGGGAGCAGGGGGTGGTGGGGAGTGACTGCTTTGCCGCTGCAGGGTTTCCTTCTGAGAGGATGAAAATGCTCTGGAGCCAGACAGAGCTGATGATTGCACAACGCTGTGATGTACTACATGCCACCCAAACACGCACTTCTAAATAGTTCGATTTTTTGTTACATGAATTTCACCTCAAGAAGAGAAAGAAAAAAGTGGAGGAAGAAGAGGGGTCCAGCCTGGTGGCAGGAGCTCACACAGACCCGTGGCATTCTGAAAACGCTGGCAGCATCAAAAGCCTATCCCTCCCATTTCCCAGATGAGGAAACTGAGGTTCAGAGGCGCCCTGCAGAATTGCCTCTCAGCCCCTGCCCGTATGCAGACAGGACGGGGGGGGGGGGGGTCTCACATGGCCATCTCGAACTGCTCCATCCACTTCTTCTTTAGTTCTCGAGTCTTGAAGAACAGCTCATAGCCCTGGGCCCCTTGGTCCTCGATCAGGAGGAACATGTGAGTCCACTGCAAGGAAGCAGGGTTCAGAATGAAGGCATCCACTCTGCAGAGAGTGGACCACACACCCTCCCTTCCCTACCCCCTGTGGGGAGAACAGGGTCAGGCCAGAACAGCCTCTGCCTTCAGGAGGACCCGGCGTGGGTTCCCTTGTAATGGTCTACCGAGGAGAACCAAATACACATCCATAACTAAAATCACATGCACGCACAAGCATATACACACTCAGGTCACATACGGACACACACACCCCGGCATTCTAAAAGGTCAAGGGGAAAGCCTTGAGCTGCACAGGGGCTTCCCAGCACTGGGGAGCCCAGTTCTGGCCTCAGAGCCCACCTTCTTGTTTTCTCGATCTCCAGAGGAATCATCTCGAACCTGGAAGCTATGTAGGTTCACAAAGTCCTTGAGGTCGTAGGAGTCCCCTCGGCGCTTACAGATGAGCAGAGCTTTGTCCAGCAGGAAGGCGTACCTGCCAGCAGCTGGGTCAGGTACCCCTGTCGGGCTCCTGACAGCAGTCCCCACGGGCTCCCTGCCTGATCTCCTCCACCTTCTGTCCCCACCTGCTGTCCATCTAGGATTCCTACCCTTCGCCTCCCCTGTGGCCAACTTGGCAGTGCCCTCCTGCCTGTCCATCCTGATCTCACCCCCACGACCAGTCGGTCTTGGCTCCACCCACACACCCACGCCGGTACTCCGGCAGGTCCACCCAGGCTCCACCCCCTGGTATAACTAGAAATCTGGCCCCACCCCTGCTCAGGTTCTACCCTCTACCTATTGGTTCCACCCACCTGTCCATCTTGGAGCGCCGCTCCACGGAGGTGATCTTGAGCTCGCCATCGATCTTGGGCCGGCCATAGTGCGCCAGAGACTGGTCCTATGCGGCAGGAAGGGGGTCTGGCAAGGGACCACCAAGGAGAACACCAAATGCTCTCCCCATATGGCCACACGCCTGGCTCTCCCTGCCCCACCCCCTCACCAGGTTCTCGATGGACAGCTGGAAGTTGGTGATCTGCCGCAGCGTCTCGTTGTCCCGCTTGACCTCATTCACACACTGGGCCAGGTCCTGGGGGTTGGGGGAGGGGGGGAGGGACAGGTAGGAGGCTACCCCCACGCAATCCCCTACCTGGCTGGGGAGAGGGGTCAGTTCCCACCAGGGACTGGAAGGAGGTGTAGAGACGGTGTCCTCAGCATGTCCTGTCCCCAAGGGGGATTCTGGGAATCACTCACTGGTCGCAGAGGTGTGTCACTCTTGGTGAGAGGAGGGGCTGCCCCTGGGTGGGACCGTGTGCCTGGGCTGCACTACCTTGAATGCACGTGTGCCTGTGTGTGACCACTTACCCTCATGGCATCCAAGGCCAGCCGCAGGCTGTCCTTCTCCACCGCATCCTGCGTGTGTTTGACCAGCTCCTGCGTGGTCCACAGAGATAGGCATTACCTGGACCTGCCCTCTCCTCTCAGGGGCCCTCCAGGCAAGCCTGGCCCGCGAGCTTCCTCCTTCCACCCAGAGGGTCCTAGAGCCTGGCCCCTGGAAGCCCCGCTGCACCCCACTCCCAGGACACGGAGATGTCCGGAAGCCACGCCCTTGTCCCGCCCCGCTCGCGCACCTGGAGAAGAAGGTGGTACTTGAGGACCCGCTGCATGGGCACCATCAGCAGGTCCCGCAAGGTGAACCTCCCGTTGTTTGCTCGCTGAGAACATTCCTAGGGGGCCAGAGAAAGAAATGAGCAAGATGAGGGGGAGATAGGAGTGGATTTTTCTAGAACATGAAGCATCATGTCTCCCCCAAGGAAATAAAAGGAAGAATTTCCTGGAAGACTGGCAAATCCTGCCTGGGGCAGAAGCCCCAGATTCCACAAGCTGAGTGGGGCTGGCGAGGGCGAGACACAGGTGGTCAGGGCCTCCACGAGGCCGGACATACAGCACACACAGGGGACTGCTCATCATCTCTGCCCTGTCCGGGCTTCCACGAGACACACTGGGCCAGGGTGGTATCAGCCCAGGGTGGGGACTCGCTGTGAAGCTGAAGCTCAGCCTGGACTTGGGGCACAGCCAAGGCTGGGGCTCAGCCCACGCTGGGCTGGGGATCAGTTTGGACTCAGAGTTCAGTTCAGGGTCAGGACCTTAGCTTGGTGTCAGTGCTGAGTCCAGAGCTGGGGTTCAGCTGCGGTCAGGGCTCAGTGCCCCCACCTGCCTCCTCCTGCGTCATCCCTCCCAGTCGGCGGGTCAGTACCTCCCTCCCCAAACCCTCGGAGAGCAGGTCCCTGGCTGGGCTGCTGCAGAAAGTGGCACGACCCACTCTGTCTCCTCCTGGGCGTCCCTGGGGCCATGGGAAGGAGTAAGAGAGTCCCCCAGATGTGGCCCAGGCCCCCACCTCCAGCTTCATCTGTACATCCTCCCGGGCAGCGGCCACACGGTCCAGGTGCTTGCTGGCTGACTCCACCTGGCTGCAGTAGCGGCCGTAGACGAGGAACCTGAGGGGAGGACAGGGGGCCGGTATGGGTGGCCAGCACCACGGTCAGGCAGATCTGGGTGGCAGTCCAGGCCCCGCCTCTTCCCAGACGGGTGATGCTGAGCCTCAGTCTCCCCATCTGTAAAACGGAATAACAGTGGCACCTCCCACAAGGAGCTATGGTAGCACTGAATGAGATGATGCAGAAGAAGCTCTTAGCACTCGGTATATTGGCTCTCCGATGTTCATTTAACCAACACTTACAGAGCACCTACTGTGTGCCAGGCCCTGTGCGAAGCACTTTCGGCCGCAATTTTTTTAAACCTCACCACACCCTCAGAGGTACGTTCCTGTGCCACACTGATTTTAATAGATGTGGCAGCAGAAGCACAGAGAAGTTAAGTGATTTTCCAATACCACGCAGCCCCAAAGAGGCAGAGCAGGGGACTGGGCCAGAGATGGGCAGTCCCTTGCCCACAAGCAAAGAAGGAAGAGCCCTGCCTGTCCAGTAGTCTCTGAGGGCAACTTCTCTCAAATGCCCAGCCTGAGCAGGACAGGATGACTTCCAGGGGTGTGGGCTGGCCAACTGGGTCTCACCTCTCCTTGTATTTGATGAAGACCTGGTAGAGAGTGGGCGCACCTGGGGCTGCCAGAGCTTCCTTCATCTCCTTTAAGAAGTGAGTGTGCACGCGAAGCAGGTCCTACCCGGAGAAAGGGGTGAGGGCCGGGGCTCAGGAAGCCAAGCAGGAGACGGGTCACCCTCCTGCCCTCCATCGCTCAACTCCCACCCCCCGCACTCCAGAGACTGGCGGGGCCAGAAGGTGGTCCCCACTGGACGGAGGCCAGGAGGACTTGGGACTGGTCAGCTCACCTCGATGTTGATGAAGATGATCTCAATGTCTTGGGGTTTGAGGAACCGCTGCAGGGGTTTCATGAAGTGCTGTGAGAGGAGAAAAAAAGGGTAAGGGAGACCGAGACCTCTTCCTCCAACGCAGTCCCAGAGAGACGGGGACAAGGCGGCAGAGTCAGAAAGAGAGACTGGGAGAGAAAGACTGTTGGAGAATGTCCACACAAACACCTGTCCCAGCACTTCCTCGTAACAGTCAGGAAGTGAGAGCACCCCCAAATGCCCATCGGCGGATGAGTGCGTCCACTCACACCCGGGAAAATCAGCCCTGAACGGGAGCGAGGCACCGACTCGCACTGCCCCGGGGATGGACCCTGAGCTTGCGACACTCAGGGAGGGAAGCAGACAGAGAAGCCTGCAGGGCGTGTGACTCCACCTGAGTGACACATCCAGACCAGGCTCATCGTGGAGACGGGAAGCAGATTAACAGCTGCCAGGGGCTGAGGAAGGATGGGGCTTTAGGGGGTGATGGCTAAAAGGTATGGGTTTTCTTGGAGGGGATGATGAAATGGTTCTAAAACGAAACAGGGCGACAGATGCACACACAACCTTGTGAATAAACCAAAAGCCACTGGATTGCACCCATTAAATGGGTGAGCTGTAGGGTATATTAAGGTTCTCTCAATAAAGCTGTTCAAAAAGCAATGGCTGAAAGGAAGGGACTAGAAGGTCAGAGAGCCGTAATTGAGACAGGAGGACAGGACAAGGATATAGGAACAGTATAGACAGGAATAAATGGACACACATAGGGAAAGAAAGACGAACACCCGAAGAAGGAGAGACCCCGAAGGAAAGAGCGACAGGTCAACGCAGGAGACAGGATGAAAGAGAAAAGCAGAGATGAAGAAGCAGAAAGCAATGAGGGCAGAGAAGAGCTCCAGGCCCGCTTGGGGCACAGGTGGCCTCTCATGAATGGCCCAGAGGCCACCACACGGACGGATGCGCACCTGCCCGCCCAGCTCCCGCGCATGCGCCTGCCGGGGGCTGGGTCCGAGCACCGCACCTGTTGGATAGAGCCTAGTGTGTCTGTATACTTCTCCTCCGTCTGCTGGATCTCCCGCAAGCAGCAGCACCGCTTGTCATACTCTGTCATCTTGGGCTGAGAATGGGGAGGACAGGTCAGTGTTAGGGGACCCGGGGCTGCCACGGCCCCGGCCATGCGCCCGCCCAGACGCGGCACTCAGCCCCACGCACCGGCATGGGCATGGGCTCCGTGCGCATGAGGTCTTCATAGATCTCATCGCCCTCCGCCTCCTCGTTCTCCACGCAGTCGTACAGGTCCTCATCCTCCTCCACCGTGTCGCTGAGGGGTGTGGAGTCAGCCAGGGCGCCCGGAGCTCCCAGGCCAGGGACCCCTCAGGTCCCACCCAAATCAAACTCGTGTCCCCTCAGATCGACAGGGCAGAGCCATGTCCTCTCAGACCTCACCTCCCAGGGCAGGGCCATGTCCCATCAGACCCCTAGGGCAGCCCGTGTCCCCTCACACCCCCAGGGCAGGGTGGTGGTCCCAGACACTCACTCGATCTGGTCAGACAGGCCGCTGTAGATGTCTTCATCGCCCACACTGTCCTCCTCAGTGGGGAACGGCCTGGGGGAGCCACAATGGTATGAGCCACAGGCCTGGGGGCCGGGTGGGAGGGGCACTTCCAAGAGGGAAGGACTAGGGCCAGATCAACCCAAGGATGCCAGCTCAAATGGTTACTCACATGATCCCCTTATTCTGGGCAATGGGGGTCCAGGACAGAGCAGACAGGGTGTAGATGACCTGTGACAAGGGCCATGGTTGCTCAGTAAGCCCCTTACCCACCCACATGCCAGAACATAGCCTCAGACTCCAACATCGGAGGCTAGACATTATGGTTAGATCCATACCCCTAAGAGCCTAATTCAGGATTTTCTCCACCTTCACTTCTCCATGTAGTAGGTCAAGGTTCCCTTAACTAAGCACCCACCACTTGATTGCCTTCTTCTATGCAATCCTTACAACCACTCAGAAAGCATAGGATGATATCATTCATTCCTGTGTTAGAAAGGAGGGACCAGAGAGGCATGGTCACAAATCTGAGGTCACACAAGTAGCAAAGCAGGGACTGGAACCCAGCTGCACAGGTCTCATGCTCTTTGCACCTGGTGTGTTGCCTCGTCTGACTTACCTATTCTTCTCCTCGACAGCACTTAGCTTTCCTGATGGAAATATTCATGGAAATGGACTAAAATCCAATCTCTCAGCTCTACGTGCCCAGCCCCATGAGCAGTTCAGCCCCAGCTTACCTTCCCAAAATCCTGCACATCGAAGAGGTCAAAAGCCTCAAAGAGTTCACTCCGCTTGAGGCCAAACTTCTCACAGCAGGTAGACAAGAATGTTCGGATGTTCTTAAGGCACAGGAACTGTGAAGAGAGACAGAAGTGGGGGTGTGGGAAACATAACAGGACAGGGGAGAGGCTGAGCCCAGACTTGGGGACTGGCACAGAATGGGAAAAAGTAAGCCACATCTTTTCTGATAAAGATGTGAGCGAGACTTGGGGACTGGCACAGAAGGGGAAAAAGTAAGCCACATCTTTTCTGATAAAGATCGAGCTGTACCTGAAGCTGACACTACCCTTGAATCCCTGTTTATTGAGATGAAATTCATATAACATAAAGTTAACCATTAACTGAAAACAAAATGTAGTATATACATATAATGGAATATTACTCAGCCAGAAAAAGGAATGATATTTTGATTTATGCTGCAGTATGAATGAACCTTGAAAATGTTCTGCTCAGTGAAATAAGCCAGAAACAGAAGGACAATTATTGTAGAATTCCATAAGGTCCCTAGAGCAAGCACATTCACAGAGACAGAAAGTAGATGGTGGGAGTCAGGGGTTGGAGGTGGGGGTGGGGAGTCAGTGTTTCATGGGGACACAGTTTCTGTGGGGGAAGAGGAACAGTTTGGGATGTAGTAGTAATGGGTAGACAACATTGTGAGCAGACTTAATGCCACTAAATTGTACACTTACAAATGGTTAAAATAATAAATGTTCTATTTATTTGTATAGTATTCAAATATAAAAATTTGTATTTATAATTATCAAATATATATGTCTTATGTATGTATATGTAATAATAAATATTGTGTATCTTTTACAGCAATAAAAAAATCTAACCATGAACCACTTTAAAGTGTACACTTTGTGGGGCACCTGGGTGGCTCAGTGGGTTAACCCTCTGCCTTCGGCTCAGGTCATGGTCTCAGGGTCCTGGGACTAAGCCCCGTGTCAGGCTCTCTGTTCAGCAGGGAGCCTGCTTCTCCCTCTCCCTCTGCCTGCCTCTCTGCCTGCTTGTGATCTCTCTCTGTCAAATAAATAAATAAAATCTTTATAAATAAATAAAGTGTACACTTCAGTGACATTTGACACCTCACCATGTCATGGAATGAGCACCTCATCTAGTTCCAAGACTTTTTTCTCAGCCCAAAAGTAAACTCTGTCCCCATTAGGCAGTCACCTGCCATTCCCTATCTCTTCCTTCTCCCTGGTAACCACTGTCTGCTTTCTGTCTCTGTGACTTTACCTAGGTCTATAACTGATCGATAGACCAACAAAGAATGGCATATCTATAAAATGGAATATTATTGGGCCATAGAAAGGAGTGAAGTATTGATACATGCTACAAAGTAGATAACCCTCAAAAACATGATGCTCAATGACAGAATCCAGGCACAAAAGGTCACACAGGCTACCGTTCCATTTAGAGGAAAGATGTTTGAACTTTTCAATTTCATGAACCGATGCATTCCTTTCCTGTTTAAATCAGTTTGGGTTGGGCTGTAGTGACTTAAAACCAGAAGATACTGACTGATGCAGCGGTCAGACACCCAGGATGCCACTCTGGTTTGGGGTATTTGGTCCTGCTATAAAGAAACCCTCACATTTGCCTGGTATCAGTTCATCCAAACGTCCCAGTGGGCTCAGCACTCTCTAAGTTCCCTAGAACCTACAAAACCCTAACCAACCTTTCTTGACCACAGTTTTATCTCATGACCTTGCACGAGCACCTGCCATGGGCCCGATTCTCAGCACTCTATATATTTAACGTCTATATGTGTAAAATATAGTGTATATTTAAGGCATACCAGATGATTATTTGATACGAATATTCATAATGCAATGATTACTACAGTCCAGCTAATTAACATAGCATCTCCTTACACAGTCACCATTTTTGTGTGTGATGAGCATAGCTGAAATCTACTCTCTTAGTATATTTCCAGTGTGCAATTCAGTATGGTTTTTTTTTTTTTTTTTGAGAGAGAGAGAGAGGGAGAGATAGAGTGTGTGCCGTGCACATGGGAGAGGGAGTGAGGTGAGGCGGGGAGAGGGAGAGAGAGAGAGAGAATCTTAAGCAGACTCCACACTCAGTGCTGAGCCTGATGCGGGGCTGGATTTCAAGACCCTGAGATCATGACCTGAGCTAAAATCAAGAGTCAGATGCTCTAATATTTACATATTAAAATATCAAAGAATGACATATTTATTCAGTTCTATGAATATTATTAGTGGTCTACTATTATGTGTTTTCATATTTTATACTCCAACTGCAGTCAATGGATAGAGATCATTTGCTACCTGACATCATGAAGATATTTTTCTGTGTTGATCATTTTGTCTTTCGCATTTAGGTCTTTAATCTACCCAGACTTGATTTTATGTGTGCATAAAGTAGCATTTTGATTTGTTGTTCATATGGATACATTTGATCTGAACAGTATTTATGGAAGACATTGCGCATCCTCCGCTAATCTTCCATGCCATCTTGGTCACATATATGTCTGTATATCTATATCTGCTTTTAGGCTGTCCATTTTATTTCATTAGTCTATCTCTGCACCCATACCACATTACCTTAATTATTATAGATCCGTAATAAATCTTAATATCTAATAAAGCAAGCCTTAGCTCTGATTTTTCTATTTCAAAAAAAAAAAAAAAAAAAGAGTCAGATGCTCAACCGGCTGAGCCACCCAGGCGCCCCTCAGTACAGCATTATTTAGGATGATTACATCACGCCTGCACGTTAGAGCCCTAGACAGATTCATACCCCCTAACTACAATTTTGTACCCTTGGATCAATATCTCCCCATTTTCCTCATTCCTTCAGCACCTGTCAAGCTTCTACTCTCTGCTTCTATGAGTTTGACTTTCTCTTTCTCCCTTCTTCCCCCCAAATCCCTTCCCACTCATATTCTCTCCCCCCCCCACCCCCGTGTGCACCCGTGTGTGTGTGTGTGTGTGTGTGTGTGTGTGTGTGCACGCGCGTGGGCGCAATGGAATCCTGCAAGCTCTATTATATCCTCATTTTACAGATAAGGACTGAAGCAAGGACAGCCAGCCAGGATGCAAACCCAGGCAGCATGACCGCAAGCACTATGCTGTAGGAACGTATGTGAATCGTGTCAATATATAGATTTCATTGTACCCGTGGATCTCACACTTCCATCTCCAGACTGTCTTCTTCTCAGTGATTGCCACATCCACAGTATACCTACCCCACTATCTATGCAACATGAACTTTAAATAAACTTTAACGTAGGGAGGCCTGGGTGGCTCAGTAGGTTAAGCATCTATCTCCAGCTTCCCAGGGTCCTGGATCAAACCCCCACTGGGCTCCCTGCTTAGCAGGGAGTCTGCTTCTCCCTCTCCCTCTGTCATTCCCCCTGCTTGTGCTCTCTTGCCTTTTTTAAAAAATATTTTTATTTATTTAACAGACAGAGATCACAAGTAGGCAGAGAGGCAGGCAGAGAGAAAGGAAGGGAAGCAGGCTCCCCGCTGAGCAGAGAGCCTGACGTGGGACTCGATCCCAGGACCCTGAGATCATGACCCGAGCCGAAGGCAGAGGCTTTAACCCACTGAGCCACCCAGGCGCCCTCTCTTGCTTTTTTTTTTCCCTCTCTCTGTCAAATAAATAAATTAAATATTTTAAAAAATAAAATACGACAGGGGTGCCTGTGTGGCTCAGTTGTTAAAATCGTCTGCCTTCGGCTCAGGTCATGATCCCAGAGTCCTGGGATTAAGCCCGGCATCAGGCTCCCTGCCAGCTTCTCCCTTTCCCACTCCTGCTTCTTGTGTTCCCTCTCTCATTGTATGTCTCTCTCTGTCAAATAAATAAATATCTTTAAAAAATAAATAAAAATAAAATAAAATAAAATAAACTTTAACTTAAATAAATGTATTTAAGAAGAGAACTTGACATCCTTCTATCAAAAGAAAACTGGGATCATTTGCTATAAAAAGAACACAATGTAAAGTAAATATGATGTAAACAGTGTTAGTAAGTTTCAGATGGATCCTACTGCCTGCCGGAGATTGTTCGCTCTCTGTTGAAAAGAAACCAGTAAGAGTTAGAGGTTCCTAAAAGACAGAGTGGCAATTCAACAATCCACTTGTGATAAAGAAAGAAAGAGCCACGTGGGTGACTCAGTTGGTTAAGTGTCTGCCTTTGGCTCAGGTCATTATCCCAGGGTCATGGGATCCAGCCCCCTGTTGGGCTCCTTGCTCAGTGGAGACCCTGCTTCTCCCTCTCCCGCTGCCACTCCCTCCACCCCCTGCTTGTGCACACTCTTATCTCTCACTCTCTCTATCTCAAGTAAATAAAATCTTTAAAAAGAGAGAGAGAGAGAAAGAAAGAGAAAGGAAAAAAAAAGAGTCTGGGCAAAGTAAGAATGGAAAGGAATTTCTGTAACCTGATAAAGAGAGAATCTGCCCCCAAAAAATCTTAAACCTTTGTTTTAAATTTAAAAAGCAGAACATTATATTTAATGGGGAAGTGTCGAAAAGATCCCCTGGTATTTGAAATCAGAACTAAGGTAAGGTGTCCCCACTACCATTTCTAGACAACGTTGTGTTGAAGATCTTAGCCTGCAGCACAAGGCAAAACAAGGAAAGGAAGGAAGGGGGGAGAAGGGAAGGGAAGGAAAAGGAGGAGGAAGAAATTGAGCATCTGCAGAAGATACCATTGTCAACCCAGAGAGCCCAAAAGAATATACAGATAAATAACCAGAATCAACACAGTAACTTCACAATGTGAGTGAATTCACAATCAATATATGAAGTTTACCATGTGTTGGTGCACTAGCAACAATCAATCAGAAAATGTTATTTTCTTAAAAAGATAACATTTACGAAATCCTAGAATAAGCAAAACTAACCTATGGTGATAGAAATCAGATCAGTGGTTGCTTCTGGGGTGGGGAAGGTGGTGGAGATTGACTCAGAAAGGCCACAAGTGATGGAAATGTTCTGTGTCTTGATAAGGGTGTGGGTTGCACAAGTGTGTACAGCTCTGCTAGAACTGATTGAGCAGTAAACTGAAGAACTAAGCATTTCACTGCACGAAAATTTGGACTTCAATTTTTAAAGGATACCACTTACCATAGCCTTAAAAAAAAAAAAAAAGGGAAAAGAAACATTCAAAAAAGCTAGTGATTGTACCAAATCTAACAAAAACAAGTGAAAATCTTTTATGAAAAATTATAAAATTGTATTGAAAAATATGAAAGAAGATCTAAAAAAAAAAAAAGTGAAATGTCCTAATTCTTTCCTAGAGAGACTTAGTATTTTAAATTTTTCAGCTCTTTCCCAAACTGAGCTATGGCTCTAATACAATTTCAATTAAAATCTCCAAATGGTTTTTTTATTGAACTTGACACATGAATCCTAAAGCACAGAACTGCAAATAGCCGAGACAATTCTGTAGAGGGAAAGTTAACTGGGAATACTCTCATCAAGACTTATCATAAATCTACTGTAATTAAAACAATGTAATTATAGCAGTTAGCCTCCAAGATGGCCCCCAGTGGCCCACAGATCCCAATACTTGTGCCCTATTTGTAATTACTTCTCTCACTGAACCAAGCTTAGCCCAGTGTGACTGACTGATAGAGTACAGTAGAAGTAACAAGACGTGACTTTTCAAGGCTAGGTAATAAAAGGTATTGCAGCTTCCACTTTGGGCCTCTTGGATCACTGGCCAGCCACCATATTGTGAGACCACTCAGTCAGCCCTACGGAGAGGTCCAAGCGGAGAGGAACTGGGGTTCCATGTGGCTGAATCAACAAGAAAGCAGATGCTCCAGCCACAGTTGAGCCTTCAGATGATGGCAGCCCTGGCTAACATCTGACTACAACCTCATAAGAAACCCCAGCTCGGCCATTTCCTCATTCCTGATCCAAATAACTCATAAGCATAGTAAGTGCTCAATAAAAGAATATTTGGGGGATAATTTGTTACTTAGCAATAGATAAGAAATATAGGGATAAAGACAAATAAACCATAACAGAGGACCCAGAAATAAATCACACATGTACAAAAATGTCTTTTATGACTGAGCAGGTATTACAGATGTATGGTAAAAAGAGGTACTATTTTATAATTGTGGGTGGTTCGAATGGTTATCCATAAGGGCCAAGAAAAACAAACAAACAATAAATCAAATTCCTGCCTCATATCCTACTCAAAACAAATTCCAGATGGTATTAGACTTAAGTGCTAAAGGTAAGACTTTGAGAAGACAATTGAAGAGACTATCTGGATGACCTCAGAATTGTGAGTGATTCTGGAACAACAAAAACTCCAAATGATAAACAAGATGTGATCAAACTAAAATAAAGTTCTATTCATCAAAAAGTATCAGGAAGGGGCGCCTGGCTCAGTAGGTCAAAGCCTCTGCCTTCGGCTCAGGTCATGATCTCAGGGTTCTGGGATCGAGCCCCATATCGGGCTCTCTGCTCAGCAGGGAGCCTGCTTTCTCCTCCTCTCTGCCTGCCTCTCCACCTACTTGTAATCTCTGTCAAATAAATAAATAAATAAATAAATGTTTAAAAAAGTATCAGGAAGAGAGTGACAAGACAAGTCACAGAGTGAAAATGGATATTTGCTACACATGTGTATTCGAATTTATAAAGAATTCCTAATGATTCTATAAGAAAAAGACAACAATACAATCAGAAAATTGGCAAGACGTGAACATGAGTTTCCCTGCAGAAGAGTCACAAATGGCCCCAAGCCCATGAGGAGAGGGTCAACCTTGGTAGTCATCAAAGTGATGCTAATTAAAACAACAAGATACTATTTCCCACCCACCAGAAATGCAAAATTATTTAAAGTCAGGCAAATACCAAGTAGAAGTGGAGCCTGTTTCCCCATCTTTTGTGTCTGGGCTGGTCAGTGACCTGCCTTGACCAATAGAATACAGTGACAGTAACACTGTGTGAATCAAGTTTAGGCATCCAGAGGCTTTGCAACCTCTGCTCTTGCTTTCTTGGAACACTGCTGCCGAAATACAGAGCCAGGCTAACCTCTGGAGGCTGAGAGACCTTGTGGAGCAGAGACAAACAGGCTGGTCGAGGGTGGAGTCAGGTGAGAAAACACCTGGTCAGCTCCTTTTGGTGTGTGTGGTATCTCCATCAGTCCTGTCTGGAGGCTCTACCCTGCCCTCCCCCCGGCCCCCTGCTCCTTTCTTTTCTTTCATAGTAGACTTTATGTTTTTAGAGCAGCTTTAGGTCCATGGGAAAATTGAATGCAAGGTAGAGAGATTTCCATATATATCCCTACCTCCAAGTATGCACAGTCTCCCTCACCGTCAGCCCCCCCCACCACCAGAGAGGGTAGGTTTGTTATGATCAATGAACCTACATTGACATGTCATCACCTAAAGTCCATAGTCGACATCAGGGTCCACTCCTGATGTACATTCTGTGGGTTTGGACAAATATATAATGACACGTATCTACCATTATAGTAACATACAGAGTAGTTTCACTGCCTTCAAGACCCTCTGTGCTCCACCTGGTCATCTGCCCCTCCCCCTGAACCCCTGGCAACCACTGTCTCCATAACTCCCCTTGTCCGATGTCCCACAGTTTCCTTATCCATCACTACTGAAGGACTTGGCTGTTTCCAAGTTCTGGCGATGATGTATGAAGCTGCCGTAAACATCTCAGTGCAGGTTTTTGTGTGCACATGAGTTCTCAGCTCCTTCGGGTCAATACATTTTCTTTTCAATTAAACATTGAAGATCTCATTGTGCACTGTCTCTGATCTCATTCTCTTCTTTCCCTCCTCACTGGCTGCCCCCCTCTGCAAGTAGACATGGACCGTTCCAGCCCATGTCCTCATTCACTTTCCATGCATGCACACATCCACAAACAGCAAGTAGCATGCTTCTGTACTGTCTGGGGCTCCTTCCTTTCTGTCCCGTGGCTCACACTTCCTTTCTTGCTACAGCGCCATTTCCCAAAGCTGTCTCTAAAGAGCCGCTCAGTGAACCAGCCCTGCCTGTGAGAGCCAGACCCTGCCCTCCAGAACCCCCAGCCCTACTGGGGAGGCACCATTTGTTGAGAACATAGCCTCTTCCAAACCTGAGATGAAAAGTTTGGCATGCACAGGTTTGTTCAGTACTCCCAACAACGTTGCTACTGAAACCTAGGGGGCATGCTCTAATGACACTGCCTTCCAGTTGTTCAAACTCAAAACACTGGAGTCACCTTGGCTCCTCTGTTTCTCTCTCATCCGCTTCCAACCCCTCAACAAATCCTATTTGTTCCACCTTCCAAATACAGCCAGAATCCTGCTCCTTCTATACACCTGCCAGGCCTGAGCCACCATTATCGCTCACCTGCATTACTGCAGTGGCCTCCTCACTGGACTGATTGCTTCTGCCCCTGGACCCATGTCATTTATTTTCAACATGGCATCCAAACAAATATGGTCAAAACCTTCCCAGGGACCCCGTCCTACCCAGATGCAAACCACAAGGCCCCGCATGACCTGACCCATCCCCTCCCTACCTTCCCCTCCTCCCATTCTTCTCTTGCTCTCTCTGCTCCAGCCACACAGCCCTCCTTACTGTTCCTCCAACATGCCAGGCATGGCCATGCCCCAGGGCCTTTGCACAGGCTGTTCTCATCTTCAGAATGAGATGCAAAAGACAACTTCCCTTGTCTCTTACAGGCCTTTGATGAAATGTCACTTCTCAGTGAGACGTTCCCAGCCACTCTCTTTAAAACTGCACTAGACACACACACACACACACACACACACACACACACACACCTAGCACTCCCCATCCTCCCCTCTACTTTGGGTTTTTTCCATAAAGCTTATTGTCTGGGGCACTGTATACTTCTCTTAGTTATTTTGTTACTGTCTGTCTGTCCTCCCTTACACACAAGCACATCAGCTCCCCAAGGCGAGGATTCTCAGGGCTGTTTGCTCACTGCTGTGGCCTAGCACAACATATGACATCCCATAGATGCTCAGTAAGTCGGTGAAGAGATGAATCCACATCGTACTGGTGAAACAACTGAGCCTCAGGGAGGATATGTCACTTGCCCAAGGCCACACAGGAAGGAATGAAAAGCCAGATACAAGTTCCCTGAGCCTAGAGGCCATGCCCTTAACCACGGTACCACCCTACCTCTTTGAACCACACCAGACTGCCTCCTGGTGCCACGTAGGAGGTTCAGCACGTGACAGGAACCACACGTAACACTCTTCTGCCCAGCAGCCTTTGCAGCCTTGGAGGCTGACTCCAGGCAGGGCTTGTAAGTCACCAGGGGCAACAGAGCGGTTGGTCTCATCTGGCCTGAAGGAGGAA
This sequence comes from Mustela nigripes, assembly GCF_022355385.1. Taxonomy (NCBI): domain Eukaryota; kingdom Metazoa; phylum Chordata; class Mammalia; order Carnivora; family Mustelidae; genus Mustela; species Mustela nigripes. The sequence continues at coordinate 4,713,851 of NC_081558.1, read as the reverse complement.
GTTCCCTCCTGACCTCAGGGAGATCAGCTGAGCCTTGAGACTTCTTCCCCCCAGTCATGTGACATCTCAAGGGGGGACAGGGTGGGGGTATGACTCATCAGCCCTCCAGGCTGGAGTAGGGCCAGCTGAAGAAAGGGGCTCCCTCAGGCAGCAAGAATGACTGAGGTTAGACCACCAGAAGGACCTTCTGGTAGCCCAGAGGGTGGGAGAGGTGGCAAAGGACAGGAGGTCTTTTAACCAAAGGTAGGAGGGGTGTGTGAGAACATTTCCTCCGTGTTGGCGAGGCAATCCCCTCAGCACGCCCTCCCCCTCCACCAGAATATCAAAGAGTTGGGCTGGCAACTTGCCCATAGGCAAATCAGCACCCAGACTTCCCCTCCGCCTGCTGGTCCCGTCAGCACAAGCTCTGCCCAAGACAAAGAAAGAGCCAGAAAGGTTGGTTAGTTTGCCACCCTCCTTTCGGGAACCAGTATGCAGGGACAGAGGCTCCATTTGGTGACAGGGTGGGGGTTGGGGGGAGGCAGGGAGTAGCAGAGAGGACCCACAGCTGAACACAACTGCTGCAATCAGCTCCCCTACCCCCACCCCGACCCAGGGAGCCACCGGAAACAGGAAATGCCTGTTAGCAGGGCTTGCTAAGGAAGACAGAAGAGAGGGGGGGCACCTCTGCTTTCAGTCCTGAAACCCCTTAATCTTGGGACTGCAAGACTTCATCTAGCAGACCAGAGAGGGTAGATGTGCTGTGCTGCCTCTTCAAAGCCTGGAAGCAAAGGTACAGAGCATCAGCTCCTCATCCTGGCCTTCAAAACCTTCCCCATGCCCGCCTGTCTCTCTTCTGTCTCCTCCCCTCTCACCCCAACACACACTCAACATCTCAGTGTCAGTCGAGGGGGTCAGACAGACATGGTTCCACTCCCAGCCGAGCCGCTGCCAGCGGAGGACCTCAGATGGGTTACTGAACCATCTGGAGCCTCTACTTCTTCATCTCCGCTCTGGGAATGGAAATACCAACCGAATCTCCACTCTAGCACCTGGTCCACCAGGCAGGGTCATACGTTCATTCAGCAAGCACGCACTGAGTGCCTACTGTGTGCCAAGCCCCAGGAAACTGGTAGTGGCCAAGACAGACAGAACCTTGTCTCCACAGAGCTTACAGTCTAGTGGGAAGATGGACATTGAGAAGACAGGGGTATTGATAATTGATTGGTTACAACAGTGGGTGCATGAGCATGAAAAACATGCTGGGAGGGATCTGGTTAAATGAAAGAGGTGTCTGATAAAGCCAAGGACTAAGGGATGGCAAAGCAAGAGGAGGAGTGCTCCAGGAAACCTTCCTGCACTGCTGGCTGGGATGTTGAATGGTGCAACCAAGTTGGAAGAATGGTTTGGCAGTTTCTGAAAAGGTTAGACACGCACCTACCACACAACTTGTTCCACCTCCAGGCATTTGCACAGAGAAATGAAAGCAAGTGTTCACACATAGTTGAGCATTCACAACAGCCGTATCTGTGGCAGCCAAAATGTGGCAACAACCCAAGTGTCCACCAAGGATGAGCAAACTGTGGGGCGTCCATGCACTGGAGTACTATTCAGGAATAAGGTGTGAAGGACTGATACACACAGGATAAATCACGGAAGAATGGTGCCAAGTGAAAGAAGCAGACCAAGGGGGTGCATAGTGTATGATCAGAAACATTTCAGGTGGAGGGAACAGCCCGGGCAAAGGTCCTGAGGCAGAACCCTGCCTGGTGCATTGGAAAAAGAGGTTGGAGGCCAGTGTGGCTGCAGCAAAGGGAGAAAGGGGGAATGGGAGGGAGTGAACCAAGGGCAGTATCAGGTGCTGATTTACCAAAACTGGATATCAAAATATTGGTTTTGTTTTGTTTTTTTTTATTTCAAAATATTGTAATGAGAGGCGCCTGCGTGACTCAGTAGGCTAAGCGTCTGACTCTTGATTTCAGGGTTCTAAGATCGAGCCCCACGTTGGGCTCCATGCTGGGTGTGGAGCCTGCTTAAGATGATCTCTCCCCAACTCCTTCTGCCCCTTCCCTCTCTAAGTAATTAAAAAAAATAATAAAACTGTGTAATCAAAATGGGGCCAGTGGTTGTCACCAGAGCATTCTACCCTTTGGCCATATCTCAGAGTCCCCGAGAGAGAAGCACAAATAGTTAATGACATTCCCCCAGATCCCCCGGTCCCACATTCCAGAGCAGATCACACTGAAGGGAACAAGCCCCACACATCTTTTGGGGTGCGGGGATCATCCTGAGTACCCACACAGACAGGCACAAGACAGACACCATGTGGGGATCATCCTGAGTACCCACACAGACAGGCACAAGACAGACACCCCAAGGGGGATTTCTGGAAACACGCTGTCCACTGAGAAGCTATGAAGTTGCTGTGGTGTTCCACCAGGACTACAGGTGACTTGGAAAAAGCCAGGGACAAAATTATTGCAGGCAGACCTCTGATGGGTTGTCTGGAGGAAGGCTGATGAGCTGTGTGCTGGTGGAGAGTCCTAAGAAAGGAGATCTGGGTTTGATCTAAGATTAAACTGAACTCCAAAACCACCAGAGCCACTAGAACTAAAGACGACCCTGCCTCGGGAAATGAAACCATTGCATTTCACCCGTTCTCGGGCAAACAGCAGTAACAGCAGCTCCCGTTGAGAGAACACTGAGCTCAGATAGGCAGTTACGATGAGGACCACTGGTCCGCTTGCTCTCAGGTCCATTCCCTGCCTCCCCTTGCTCTGCTCCACAGCGAAGAGAACTACATTTCCCAGACTCCTTTGCACCCTGGCTTCCAGGTAGGCTCAGCCAATGGGATGCCCAGGCAGGAGACAGGAGGAGGGAGGAAGAAAAACCAGGGTATCTCTCCTTCTTCAGCAGCAAATATGTCTCCTTCCTGGTCTCAGCAACCTGTTGACAGCTCCTGCACCAGGTCCTAGCTCCCCTGAATGGTTCTAGCCTCTGGACCCTGGTCTCACCACCTCCTCCACTGTTTCTCCTGCCTTGTGGGTTACCTCAGTATTCCCCACCTGTCTCCTCAGCTCCCCATCACCCATTAGCCATTCCCTGAATGAAATCCTGTCTGAAAGATCTTAAGATGATTTCTGCTTTCCTGGCTAAACCAGAAATCTAAATCCAAGACTATCTAACCTAATCCAAGACTATCCCACCTAAAAGGTTCATATGTCCCCTCGAAGAGGCAATATTCATATAGTGCTTGTGGTCACAGCTTTAGGGGTTCAAATCCCAGCATAGCTACTTATTCACTTGGAAAACTCACTTAAACTTTTCATGTTTCCATTTCCTCATCTGTGAGACTAGGATAATAACAAAGAACATGTTATGCTTTCCAAAGATTGCCACAAACACAGCACCCACCCAGCATGCTCTTCTGCAGTGGGACTTGTCACACCGCCATCAAGAGGTGAAGTCTGATTCCCCTGCCCTTGAATCCAGGCTGGTCTTAGTGAATTACAGCAAAGTGACACAACGTGGTCTCTAAGTAGGTTAGAAGAAAACTTGCAGCTTCTCCACTCCTTCTCCAAGCTCAGGTACCATGCTGTGAGGAAGCCCAAGCCACACAGATAGGCCATGGGCCACTGCTCCATTCCACAGCCCCAGCTGAGCTCAGCCGTGAGTCACCCCATCCCAGACTCCCAGAGTTTAGGGGAAGGATCCTCCAGCAGATTCCAGCCCTCCAACATTCAAGCCTTCTCATCTTGGGGCTGATAAACCATCATCTCCACACTCCATTTGAATTCTTGACTCACAGAATCTGTGAGAATTCTAAAATTGTTGCCTTTAAGTTTGGGGTGGTTTGATTCACAGAAGAGATAACCTGAACATCACGGCACCCACTCCATGGATTTGTTGTGAAAATCAAATGAGTTAAAAGTGTTACATACTTGGAACAACTGTACATCATAAATGCTCCATAAATGGGACCTGTTTCTATTGTTATTTATTATACTTTCTGACACTACTCCCGTCCCTTCAATTAAATGGTTTGTTTCAAAGGACCAACACCTCACTGTGGATAAACTTTCTTCCTTTGGTCTCTGGCTTTCCCCCTAAGTCACTGGTTCTCTTCTGACTCCTTGGCTTCTTTTTCCTCCTCCCCTATCCCAACCTCTCCATGCTGCTGCACCCTGAGACTCAGACCCCTTTTCTTCTCTCTCTCTCTCCTCCCTCCACAAATGATCTCATCCATCCCTATGAGTTTGCTTACCGATCACTACTAGGTCCTGCTTACAGCATGTGACAACTTTACAACCATTCACTCATTTAATTCTTGTAACAGACCTATAAGGCAGGGACTATCCTGACCCCTATTTGAAAGGTAGGGAGACTAATGCACTGCAAGGTACAGTAACTCACCCAAGATCCCACAGTCAAGACTAGAACCCAGACCCCCATGTAACTAGAGTCCTTGCCCCTCAACCATGGTTTTCTCGGCCTCAGAAGAACTGATATTTTAGTGGCTGTCCTGGGATTATAGGACATTTAGGATATCAGCAGCATTCCTGGTCTCTACCCACTAGATGCCAGGAGCACACCACTCCCTCCAGTAGTGAAAACCAAAAATATCTCCAGGCATTGCCAAATGTACCCTGGAGAAACAGAGTTGCTCCCCACACCCCCAGGTGAGAGCCGCTGCACTAACCACTATGCTATGTTGTCTTCCAACTCCAAGGTAACTCAGCCCCATCAGAACATCCCCAAAACTTGACTCTCCCCATCCTTCCCATCTTAGCAAATAATGCCCCCATTCACACAGGTTCCTAAGCTACAAACTTAGACATCATCTCACTTTCTTTCGTTCACTCCCACCACTCCCCCATCTGGTCTGTCAGGAAGTCTGACTAGCACAACCACTGAAATGTGAGCCCTCCCACTATTCCTGACTCCTAGTCCAGCCACCATCTCATCCCTGTGGGACACCTCCATCAACCCCTCTGCCCAGGTCCCCTCACTGCCATTTCAATTACCCTAACAGTCTGGTTCCCACAGAGCAGCTCGAGGGACCTCTTTAACCCACCAATTTGCTTAAACCATCCAAGGATTTCCCATCACATCTAATTATGACATACCCCCAGCCACACTAGAGAAGTGTGTTCCTCCCAACCTTAATCCCAGCACTCCCTCTTCACCATTCACCTTCATTTAGACCCTCCTCACTCACCACAGGGCCTTTGCATGGCATTTGCCTCCTTGCGCCATTTGTTCCCAGAGCCAGCTCCCCATCCTCCAGCTTTCAACTTTTCTTGACCACCCTCCAGAAGCATGCCCCTTTCCTCTTCTCCATCTTGACCTTGGCTTATTTTGTCTGCAGCATTTATTGTAATATTTTACTGATTTGCTTTTTTACTGTCTATAGTGGGTTGAATAGTGACCCCCTCCAAAAGATATAACTACCTCAGATCCCTGGAACCTACCTGTAAATGTGACATCATTGGGGGGAAAAATTAAAAAAAGGACTTTGCAAGACAAAATTAATCTCGAGATCACGAGATCATCCTGGATTACTGGGGGGGGGGCCTCCATTCATCAACAAGTGTCCTTACACAAGACACACAGAAGAGACCCACAGACAGACAGACACGGAGGGCACAACCTGGTGAAGACAGAGTGACACAGTCAGAATTCAAGGAAAGCCTGGAGCCCCCAGAAGCTGGAAGAGGCAAGAAATGGATTCTCCCCCAAGAGCCTTCAGAAAGAGCTCGACCCTGCTCACACCTTGATTGATTTCAGACCTCTAACCCCGGGAACCGTGAGATAACGTATTTCTGTTATTTTAAGCCATCAGTGTGTGGTCCTTTGTTCGTGCAGTTACAGGAAACAAGTATACTGCCCTTCTCCCCCACAAGGCCATGAACTCAGAAGACCAGATAATGTGTCTGCTCTGTTCTTTCCCATAACCCCGGCAATCAGCACAGCTCCTGTTGTTCATAATAAAATAAGTGATTATTCTGACCCAACAAAGCTTTCAATCTCTTCCTCACTGTCCCCAGACAGTAATTGTTCATGCAAAGATCTCCCAAAGATCGGAAGCTTGCTCCCTCCAAAATGGAGTTTCTTGGAGGGGTGGGATAGGGGATTCTGCCTCCTACGGGACATTTGACAATGTCTGCAGACATTCTCTTGTCATGGCTCCAGGGGAGAGGTTGCTACAGGCATCGAGGGGGTGGAGGTCAGCTATGTCGCCAAACATCCTACATGCACAGAGCAGCCCCCAGGACCGAGAAAGATGGGGCTCCAACAGCCAGCCAATGGCACCAGTGAGAGGCTGTGCAGCGACTTCATACTTGGTGCCAGTATAAACATCGATGGCCTCCTGACATCTATTCCCATTTCTTCTGTTAGCAGCCCCTCAGCATCTCCTGGGGAGCCACCCAATCTCCTCCACACCTACCTCCTTTGGGTGGGGTCAACTCCTCCTCAGCTCCAGAAAAAATATGCGACCTCAGCCTGGCCAATCAGAACGGCATAGTCTACCCACCACAACAATTGGTTGAGGAACAGACACGTGACTCCCCGCCCATCCATCCTCACTCCCTCTATCCCCAGCCCCTGCCACATGCACACACAAAGAAATTATGTCCAGTGAAACCCAGACTTGGGCTTGAGCAGCCATTTTTCATTGTACACAAAAATGTGGGCACCTAAATTTGGAGCACCTGGGCACCCTTGCCGGCCACCATGAGAGGAAAGGATGACTGAGAATGGAGGAAAAACACTGAAAAGACAGCTGAGTTAAGTTAAGGGTAGAGGTGATCCTGAGATAGAGCCGCTGGATCCAGCTCTACCTAAATACATTTTCTCCTAAGCTTTTCAGTTATGTGAGCTAATAAATGCTATTTTTTACTAAGCCAGTTTCAGTTGGGTTTTCTGTCACAAGGGCTAAAACTCTTGGTTACAATTTCTGCTGATGGAGCTCAGAATTTCTTCAACCTTCAAACTTCTCCAACTGAACATCCCTTATTTCTTCCCCCCGGGGACCTAACTCCCAAGTTCCTCCTGAAACCCAGGCCTCCAATCACCATCCGTGCTAGAAGTTCAGCTGTGCCCATTCAACATACCCTTGGGTTCTTTCCACTTCCAGTGCCCTTAATGTTAACAAGGCAGACAAGCAGAACTTCTTTTGGCTCCTCAAATATGCCCCAACCTCCCACACTCAATTGGCATGTCACCTCCTCCAAGAGGCCTACCCTGATTGCTTCTGGGGTTTCCCCCGCCTCTCTGCTTCCACAGTCCCTGGGCTCCACCCCCCATCAGCAGACTATTCCACTCTCAGGTTAACTGCCTAATTCCTCGTCTATTTCCATGAGCTGCATGAGGATCTGTGTGTCATTCATCATGGAATTCTCCATCATCCTGTACATGGTTTAATACAAGGAAATATCCATGACATGGATGGTGTCATCATTATTATTACCACATCATCATCATTTTCCCCGTTTTATATGTGAGAAAACCAAAGGCAGGGGAGGTCTGAACACTTGCCCAAAGTCACATAATTAGGAACCAGTAGAAGCAGGCACTGATCTCAAACAATCCATACTTAACCAGAGCTAACCAACAACCACTAACCAATAATAAGCAAGCACTCAATGAATCCCACTAAATCAGGGATCAGTTGGTAAACTCTTTCATGTAACAAAAGCAGCCACAGACAATATGTCAACAAATGAGTGTGACCATGTATTGATTAAATTGTGTGTATGAAACAAGGCATAAGTTATGATTTGCTCTCCCAGTATTAAAGGAAGGGTGAGTGAATGAAGTGAATAGTTGATAATATTATTGAGCACCTACTATGTGCCAGGTGCTGTTCTGGCACCAGCGACACAGCTGTGAACCAAAAAGACAAAAGCCTTGCCTTGACATTCTACTGGGGGAGCAGATAATAAGCAAAAAGTAAAAACTATGTAGGTCAGAGGGCTATACGTGCCATGGAGAAAAATAAAAATAAAAAAAGGAAGAGAGAGCACAGAGGGGCAGGGGGTAAGGGGAACAATCTTATGTGTGGAAGCCAGGAAGCTCTCTGATAAGAAACCTGAAGGAGATAAGAGACCAATCACAGTGTATATCTGGGGGAAGACAGATCCACAGAGAAAGAACAGATGTGCAAAGGCCCTGAGGCTGAATCGGACCAGGTGGGTTGTGGGAGCAGTGAGGAGGCTCGTGTGTCTGGAGCAGAATAAGTAAAAGGAAGGGAGAGGGGAGGGCCAGGAGGTGGGCAGAGGCCAAATGCATAGACTCTCATGGGCCAGGGTAAGGACTTTGTCTTTTGCCCCAAAGGCAATGGGGAGTCATGGGAGTAATGGGAGGGAAAGGAACAGGATTTCCCAGCACCCTCTGTGGAAAGTGCTAAAGAGTGACATTTCCCAGTACTAGGTGCAAAAGAAGGTTCGTGAACAGAAAAAAAATGGAAGAAAAGAAGGCAAAATACCAAATGTTCGCCCTTCCAGACTTCTGTCCCCATCAGCCACAGTAGTCATGTTGAGATGAGGTCTTCCAACCAATCCAACCCAACCCAACCTACTTGGCTGAGATTTGCTCCTGCCCAGGCTCCCCAGCCCCTAGCTGAATCCCTCCACCATGGCTTCAGTTCAAGCCCTCCTCATTCCTTATCCCACTACAGCTTCCTCCAAGCCAGCCCCTCTAGACCTGCCTCTCTAAAGCCAGCTAGGCATCATTCCACAGTTCTACAGCATTCTCTTCTATGTCCACTTAAACATTTCCTGTGCTCCCTGTCTCCTGGCTAAACCATTCTCAGCCTCCCTTGCAGTTGGATGGGACCATGTGATGGAGTTCTGGTGAATGGATCAAGAATGGAGGCGACAGCACCACTTCTGGGCCTGGTCCATGAAAGCCTCCCATAGTCTCCCTCCTCACAGTCTTCTTCCCCACCTTCTGGGATAGGGAGGACTCCAGGGGCTTTAAGGAGAGTAGGGCTATGGGATGGAAGAAGCCCAGGTCCTGTAGGGACTTTGTAAAGAAGAGCCACTCCCTTAACCCCCACTTGACCCAAACTAGATTGTGATGTGAGCAAGAAGGAAACCATTACTGCTACCGAAGTGTATACTTTGTTACAGCAGCTAACATTACACATCCTGACTTATACCACATCAGACAGCCAACTCATACTAACTGAAATCAAAGTATCAAAAAGAGGACTTCTCATTATTTTAGCATTGGCTAAATCTAGCACATCAATCACACCAGTAAGGAACTTAACTTAACCTATCACATTTAACCCTCACATAAACCTGAGATAAAGGTGCTGTCCACATCCCCATTTTGTAGATAAAACAACCAGGGCTCAGAGAGCAATGTTTTTCTTCTTCAAGATCGCAAAGGTAGTAAGTACCTGACTTGAAATTCAAGCCAGCCTAATATATAAAGAGCTCCTTAAAACTAATAAGGAAGAAAGGACAGCAGTCCCAGAAGGGAAGAAAGAATAAAGGGGCAAATGATACGAACAAATATTTCTTCACCAAGAGAAAATAGAAATAGATCTTAAACAAAGGAATAGAGGTTCAAGCTCATTCAGAATAAGAGAAATGTAAAGTGAGCCATAATGAGCTCCATATATCACCCATAAAGTTGGCATGACTCCAAAGTCTTAACAATGGAACAGTCTGTGGCAAGGTGATGGCCAATAAGCAGTCTCATGCTCTGTTAGTGGCGATGTAATTGGAATAACCCACATGGGAACAGGCCCAGATGGAGAACAACTTGGCAATATCTGCCAAAAACACAGGCCCAGCCACTTTGAGCCAGCAAATCCTTCTGAGAACTTATCCTGTGGGGATACTTGCTCATGTGTACAGCAGCAACAATAACATTCCTGTGTGGCCAGGGACTTTTCTAAGTTCTTGATAGTGATTCATTATCCCTCCCAGTGATGCTTAAAGATAGGGATTTATTATCCCCATTTTAGAGATGAGGATACTGAGGCACACAGAGGTTAGGTAGCAAACCCAAGCTCACACAGACGAGGAGTCAAAAAATAATTCATGGACAAGGTTAATGGTTGCAGTAAATGTCATAACAAAAGTCTGGCACAATCCAAGTGTCCACTGATACAGAGGATGATAAAATAAATGATTGCCCCATTAAACAATGGGATAGAGGCGGTTTGGGGTAACTGCGGACAGCAAAAATCCCAGCACCAGGCTACCCAGGGTTCCAATCCCCAACTCTGCTGCTTTTGAGTTTGGCACCCTGAATCAAGTTACTGGACACCTCTGTGCCTCAATCCCTTCTGTGAGAAATGAGGATAACATACCTTCTGCCACCTCTGGTGTTACGAAGATTAAACAAGTTAATGTATAGAAAATGTTTACAGGGTGCCTGGGTAGTGCAGTCAGTTAAGCAAATGACTCTTGGTTTCGGCTCAGGTTGTGATCTCAGGGTCATGAGATTGACCCCCACATCAGGCTCAGCACTCAGGGCAAAGTCAGCTTGGGACTCTCCTTCCCCCTCAGCCTGCTCCCCCCCTGCTCATGCTCTCTCTTTCTCTCTCTCTAAAATAAATAAATATATCTTAAAGAAAAGAAAAGAAAATGTTTACAACAGGAATATGCAAACTTCTTCTACAAAGATCTGGAAAGTTAATATCTTCAGCTCTGCAGGCCAGACAGTCTCCGTGGCAACTCCGCAGTTCCACAGTTGTAGCCAGAAAGCAGCCGTAGACAATACATACAGGAATCAATGGACATGGTTGTGTGCCAATAAAACTTTATTTATAAAAACATGCTGTGGTCCAGGGGCACCTGGGTGGTTCTGTCTGTTAAGCGTCTGCCTTCAGCTTAGGTCAGGATCCCAGGGTGTTTGCTCAGTGGGGAGCCGGCTTCTCCCTCTCCCTTCAAACCCCCCACCCCCCCGCTAGTGCACTCTCTCTCTCTCTCTCACGCGCTATCTCTTTCTCTCTCTAAAATAAATAAATAAATTTTTTTTTTTAAATGCTGTAATCCAGATTCAACTGTTGGATTGTTGTTTGCTGGCACCTGGTTTGGACTAATGCCTAACACATAGTTAACACAATATAAGTCATCCGTGAAATAAATAGACTCTCCAGCAAACCGTGCAGTCAGGTGGTGGTTGTTGTTATTGTTTTAAATAAGGACAATCTCTATATATTGATTTGGAAAGAGTCCCAAGAAGATTATTAAGTGAGGAAAGCAAGACAAAGCAGTCAGTAGTACGTGCCATCTTCTATTTAAGGGAGGAGGGCGGGAAATAAGAACCTAAACTCCTATTTGCTTATGTTTGCATGAAGAAACTCTAGGAGGATACACAGTCAACTTGAAAGAAAGAAAGAGAGAGAGAGAGAAAGAGAGAAAGAAAGAAAAGAAAGTAGTTTGCTTATGGGAGAAGGAAGGAGCTGGGTGTATCTGAGGGACAGGACTAGAAGTTTAATTTTTCCTTGTGCATCTTTTTATGTGTTGCTGGTTTTTAAAGATTTATTTATTTGAGAGACAGAATGAGCAGGGTTAGGGGCAGAGGGAGAGGCAGAGGGGGCAGCAGACTTCCCGCTGAGCAGGGAACCCAATGTGGGGCTCAATCCCAGGACCCCGGAATCACAACCTGAGCTGAAGGGAGATACTTAACTGTGAGCCACCCAGGCGTCCTGCTTCTTGTGTGTTTTAATATTTGAACCATATGAATGTATTATACAACCAAGTAAATATTTTAAAGATTCTTGCAGCTCTCTGTCCCCGATCAACAGGGTTTCTCAACCTCAGCACTACTGACGTTTGGGGCAGAGAATGCTCTGCTGTGGGTGGCACCGTGGGACACTGAGTAGGATCCCTGACTTCCATCCACTAGACTTCAGTACCACCTCCCAGATGTGATGAAACCAAACAAGGGTCCAGATATTGCCAAATGCCCCTGGGGGTCAAATCCAGCCCAGCTGAGAAATATTCCCCCAACCCAAACTCCCTCTTGCTGTGTTACCTTTTGCTACCCCACATCCTTCCAAAGAAAACTTTTTAGTTTAGTGAGGGTTTATCAGGCATCAGACACCGTGATAAGCAGTATTGAAATAACACAACAGTCCTCGAAATAAAGGTCCCATTTTTAGCCATGTTTCACAGATGGGGAAACTAAGGCTCGGAGAGGGTAAGCCAGGAAGTGAGGGCATCAGGATTTGAACCCAGGTCTGGACCCTCAGAGTCACTGCCCTCCAGCTGACCCCCTTTCTAACTCTCCCGCCCTCTCCCCTGCCTCTGCCAGTGGCCTGGGCATTCTCAAGCTGGGAACCTTGACATCATCCGGGCCCCAGTGCCTGCTCCGCCAGGTCTAATCAGCTCCCACGCCCTGGTGGGTCTTTCCCACAATGACTGTCACATTCGTCCCTTCCTCTCTACTCCCTTGGCCTTAAAGTTTCATCTCTGCAACCCAGAATGTGGACTCCCAGAGAGAGGAAGTGAGCTAGGATGTCTGGCGGTCAAGGTGCCACCTGTAATAGGATCCTCCCTCGGCCCCAGATCTCAGCTTGGAGATCTCACCCAGCTTGGAGACTCGCTCTGGTCTGACTTCAGCCATGAGCCATTCCCAGCAGACTTGAGGGCCACCCACGAGCTCTCACCTCAGGGCCTTTGCACTGGCTGTACCCCTGCCCAGGAGTGCTGTGTCCCTGGATTCACAAGGCTCATCCCCTCGCTTTCCCCAGGGATCTGCTCAAATGTCACCTTATCAGTGACCACCTACTCAAGAGTGCGACCCCCACGCTCCGGAGCTCCCTTTTCTGCTTTGATTTCTCCAGAGCTCCTACCGCCTCCCCACAGGTTAAATGTTTCCGTATTTGCTCACTGTCAGTCTGACCCACTAGGCGAGCTCCTCAGTGACAGCGCTCTGGGCGTGTCTCCTGCCCACTCTCCCGGCACCAAGAAGGGGCCTGACAGACATCACGATTGCCCTGGAGTGCAGGTGCCCTTCCCACCCTCTTCCCTGGAAACAGCTGAGAAAAAGCAGAGGAACTGAGAGGCATCCGGATTCTGGTCCCCACACCTTCCGCATCTCGAGGGTGGTCCATGGCCCCAGCTTAAATCAGAGGACACAGGGTCCTGCAAATCTAGAAAGATTGTTCTGTTCTGGAGGAACCTTCCTCCACCTCAATGGGACCACCTTTCAGCTTCCCGCACTCATCCCCCCTGTGAATGGGGAAAAGGGCTGAGCTTTGCGGGGAGACAAGATGAGCAGAGGCAGGAAGGCACAGAGGTCCAGATGGGAGGACTGGGGAAACACCCCTGCGTGGCCTGGGGCCCGGCACAGCTGGGCATAGGAAGCCAGAGCAATGGGAAACTCCTACTCACTCTTCAAAACCCAGCACAAGTGTCCCCTCTTGCATAAAGCGTGACATCGCCAGGCAATGTCTTGCCTTTGCTTTAAGCATCCCAGCCCAGAGGTGTCTCCCTGTGTCCTAGCTGTGACCATGCAGGGCTAGGGGTCTGTGTCTCCCCAGTCTGGGAGCACCATGAAGGCCAGGCCCAGACGGGGCCTTGGCACTGCCCGGCACAAGCAAGGACACTGCCTCCCTGTAGTCCCTACAGCTGCCTTCCCAGATCTTAAGGCCAGGCAGCCACCCCCCACCCCCCTCGCCCTTCATTAGACAACCAGCTATAAGCAAGATGCAAGCAGGGGTTGAAGTTCATCCTCAAGTTTATCCACTTCCCCATAAGCGGCTATTAAAGCCTCACTGGGAACCTTTACCCCTTCTGGGTCCAGGGTCTGACAGGTCCCGTGGCTACTTCCCTATCGGTTGGAAGCCAGGAGGTAAGCAAATGTATGCAAATCCAGGAAGGCCTGTGGCCAGAGGGGCTGGACCCCTGGAGTGCCCTCATCCTTCCAGGAAGCCCTGCCTGGGCAAAGGAGGGTGGGCCACCCACCTTCCCCACCCCATGGCTGTGTCCCCAGAGAATGCCCCCAGAGACCCCCAAGGATGTGCTCCCTGACCGGTGACTTCCCCTCTCCACATCCCGCACGTGGCATCTCAGGGACCAGAGAAAAGGCCCCCCCAGGCCAATCCACAGCTCCCAGGCACCAAGCTTTCATTCCAGAGTGGAGCCTGAGGGCCAGACCGGAGTGTCCTCTCGGACTTCCAAGGCAGGTGAGGCACCAGGAGCGCCCAGCCCCAGCATACATGGCTTCCCCCCAGCACCCAGACACTACAGGGACCCAGAGAGGGGATCCAGTCACGTTACCTCCTCCACCCCAACCGCATTCAAATAGGGATTTGAATATATTTCCTGAGTCTAGAAGGGCCCCCGCTTGCTCGGTACAATCCACCCTCCCCGGACCTGGGCCTTTGCAGTAATCCCTACAGAGAAAGACTAGCTCTTTCTAGGCTCCAAAACCCCAGGACCCACTCTTGGGCTCAAGACCAAAGCTTTTCTCAGTGTCTCTCCAGGATGGATAGAGCTAGGAAGACCAGAGCCCAGGGGCCCACAGCCCCCCACCCGCCCCACGCACCCCAGGCCCAGGCAGGAAGCGAAGGGGAAGAAGATGTGAGGGGAAGGAAGGGGCCCAGGGCCCGGGAGGAGGAGACACATGTGGGGGAAGAAGTTGGTGGAGGCCCCTCCCCCACAGGCAGAAGGGGGGGATGTCAAAGGAGTAATAAACCTCGGGCACCCTTTTGGCCACCTGGGGGTTCCCAGGTATCCCTCAAGCTCCACACACCCCCCCCCCCACAGTCCCATCTGGAGAGTTGAACCTCTGTGGAGTCAGCCTGGGGTTTGGAAGCTTTAACCCCGAGTCTGTCAGTTCTTAGCCTAGATGTGCAGGAACTCAGAGCCTGTCAACCCATTCCTGTGACCCTTGGGTGAGACACCCCTGGGTCTCGGTGCTCACTACCCCCTCCCTCCCGCTGCCCACCTCCCCCCCCCCCCATCCCCCTCACCCCCGTGCCAGCCCCAGCGTCCAGCACACATTCCCTTCTCCATCACAGGCCCGGAGTTTCAGTGCATTGACTCTCCTGGTGCCAGCCGGGGGTGTGGGCCCCCCCCCACCTCCAACCCTTGGTGCCCCAGCCAGTGGCCGGCTCACCTGGGACATCTGGGGGCGCAGGTTGACCTCACGCAGGTTGATGGCATGGGGCAGCAAGTTGTTGAGCAGCTGGCACAGGAGGACGCCATCCCGGAGGGCCTGTGCCAGCTCGCACACCTGGGCGCCATCCCAGGTCACCCGGTGGCTGGGCGGCAGCACCCGGCACTGGATCAACCAGTGAGTACACTGGCGCCACAGCTCCATGGCCGCTGCCTTCCCGGGTCAGCCCGCGCACCCTTGCGGCCTCCGCGGCCTGCCTGCCTGCCTCCGCTAGCTAGCTACCACTTCCTCTTCTCTGCCTGTAACTGTCGCCCTGAGAGGGGGTGGAGGGGGAGGAGCCCTGGGGGGGGTGTTAGGGGGGCGGGAGCACCTGCAGCCCAGCCCCTTCTCTGCAGGACCTGGCATCTCTTCTCCCCCCACCAGCTCAACACAGGGGCCTGGACATCTGGGCAAGGTATGACGACCCTCCGCTTTTCCAGCCCACTGCCCTGCAGCCCACCAGACCCTCCGTGACATGCCCCTGTCCCCTCCCTGCCCTCACCTCTTCCACTCACCACTTTCTGCTCCAGCCACACAGGCACTGTTCCTCCAAGACACCAGGCCACCCCAGAATCTTAAATCTTGCCACAGGGCCTTTGCACATGGTGCTCTGGGGTCTTAGGCAAGCAACTTCATGGCTAGCTCCCTCACCTCCAACAGTGACCCCCTCACCTCTGCTCAGTGTCACCTTCTCATGAAATCTTCCCAAATCTCTCCATTTCAAATCACAGATTTTCTTTCCCACTCTCCTGCACTGAAGCCCTGAACACCATCCAACAAACCTGACATTTCATCATAATTCTTTCTTTATTGTTTATTTAGAAATCTCACCTGTCTCATATGTTCCCAGCACCTGGCATAAATACATGGTCCGCAAGTATTTGTTGAATGAATAAATAAATGGCTGGAAGCTTTTTTTTTTTTTTTATTTTTGGCTCTACCTCTGACATCCCCAAATTCATTTAGGTATGGCTCGGGCCCTGCCCACCACCGTGTCTTTCCTTATAGACTTCGAGGGGGTCGCTCATTAATCCAGTCGTTTGGCAAACATTTACAGCCTTCGTAGACCTCATCACTACCTGAAATCATTTTGTCTACAAGGTCCCTCGCCCCACCTCCACCCCACTAGGCTGCATAGACTCCCCTCCCCCATCTGCCTCACCAGGCACCCCTCTTGGATTTTCTTAATTCTTTCATCACTAGGGGGCGCTAGTCTCTTTCAGTGGAGATACCCCCCCCCCCCCGCCACCGCCCAACCCTCCAACCGAACCAATACTAGGTGAGAGGAGGTCAAGGAAAAGACACTCCCCCCAGCATTTCCTGAGCCTCGAGACTCTTCCACATTCGCGCGGGGGAAAGCCGAGCCTGGAAATCACCAGCTCTGCGATCCCACAGGCACCGAAACTTTTCATCTCCAACCATCCCGGGCGCTCATTTCCTCATCTGTAAAATGGGTGCCGGTAACCTTCACCATTTGGAAGCACGGAAGGGCTCAGAGATCGTGGGCCTGCACAGAGGCAGGAGAGGACGGCAGGATGACGCTCCAGGGCTGCAGGTACGAATCCCGTCTGCGCCACTCCCAAGCCGGTCAACTTGGGCAAATGGCTTCGCTGCCCCCTGCCTCCGTTTCTCCATCTGGAAAATGGACGTGATGGAAATAGCACCTACTTCACTGAGAGGTCGATGTAAAAATCAAATGCGTTGAAGCAGGTCAAGGAAGCGGATCGGTCCTGGCACGCAGAGCCCTCGATAAACGCGGCTAGACCGTCCTCCCTTCGTTCCAGATCCACTCCCCCAACCTTTCCCTGCTTGCTCCAAGCACCGTGATGGAAGCCCCCCTCCCACCTCCTTCCTCCCACCAAGGAAACCACCTGAATGTCTCCCACGCCGTAATCCCCCAGAGTTAGCTCATCTCCCTCCCGCTGTTACACGGGGAAGCCTGTCGTGTTTTCCCGCATCCGTCTCCACAAAACCCGACACGCACTGGAGTTCCCTTCCCGGAAACCCAAGGGGACGGTCTGGAGGAAGCGCACCTCTACGTCACAGCAGCCGCCAACCCCGCGCTGCAGGAGAGCCCGTAAGGGGCCGTTCTGTCCCCTCGAGGAACCCTGGGGGTGAGGAGAGAAACACTCCTCCCCATGTCCCAAGGGGTCGGGGTACTTAGGACCAGCCTGCGAGGAACCGAGGAGCCGAGCGCTAAGGGGCGGGACTAAGAGGGGCGAGGAGCGTGTGGGCGTTGCCAACCGATGGGAGCGAGGCGACATTCTAGGCCGCAGGGGCAGACGGATTTTCCCAAGGGGGCGTGGTCTGTGGGCGTGGTTTTCAGAGGGGCGTGGTTAGTGCCGAGAAGCGTTCTAAGAGGGTGGAGCGGAGACAGGAGGGCGGGTGTCCTGAGAGGCCACCTTCCGAGGCGGAGTCCTCCGGGGCGGGGCCAGGTGAACTGACTCGGGAACCCGCGGGTGCGGCCGGAGAAGGTGGGGCCGGCTGGGGCGGGGAGGGAGGTCCCGGAGCGGTAGAGCCTCAGGCTTCGGCCTGGCCCCAGCCTGTCACCAGCTCCGCGGGTCCCGGCCCAGGTGAGTGAGGGGCCCCAGGCATATCCAGGATCGGGGGTTACTGTGGGAGGGGAGTCCTCTCTTTTCCAGGGGGGCCACTGGCTCGCAGAGAGAATCTGAGTGTAGGTCCAAGAGCATCAGCGGACGTAGAAGGGTCGCCGAGTGCTGTGCGTCACGCGTGTCCGTGTACCTGGGCGTACCTGGGAGTGCATCTCAAAGCGTGTTTCCTGTGCAACACGAAAATCTCCCTGTTCCCACTTTGCCTGAACAATCTTTTTTAAACCACAAACCAGATCGCGCCCCTCCCTCATTTAAAACCCTTCCGTAACCCCCAAGGCATCCCGCTAACATGAGAATTTGGGGTGCACCAGAATGGTTTCTTCCCTGCCGACTTCGCCGCTGTCCACTCAGCTCCTTGCTCGGTGCATTCCAGCTACAACGGCTTCCTTGATGCTGTCTCACCCCCGGGCCTTTGCGCTTGCTGTGCACCCGCCCATCCCCCACCCCACCCCCTATCTCCTGTCTGAAACTGCTCTTTCTCTGAACCTTTGCGCGACTGTCTCCTTCCCTTTACTGAGGGCTCAGCTCCAATGTCACCTGGTGACATTGGTGGGAGAGACCTTCCTGACTGTACGTTATTTACAGTAGCTGCCTCCTCCAGTCTTCTTTACCACACGTTCCCATTTTATCGTCTTCAGTGATTTCTCGTAGACATTATCTTCTTCATTCGTTGTGTGCTATTTATCGTTTGTCTTGCCCACCGGACAGCACAGGGCAGAACCTTGATCTCATTCATCACTGGGTCTCCAGGGTCAAGAACAGGTCCTGGAACATAGTAAATGCTCAACCAATCAGTGTTTGCTCAATGTCATGTTTGAGTACCTGTGTCCGACTGTGTCCACGTGTCCATGTGTATAGTTGACCCCCTTCACATGTGTGTACATAGGTGTGGTCTACAGGGCATGAATAACCCCCTTCTTTTCTCCATGTCTGCCCCTACCCCATTTTCTTCCTGATTCTGTTCCCTTCCTCTCTCCCCTGCCCAAATATCCAGAAATTATTCCAAAGGATGAATGGCAGGAGGAGGGTTTATTTGGCCTGTGTCTAACCTGCGCCCACTCTGCGCTCCCCCCTCATCCAAACTCCCCTCCTCCAAACCAACCAGAGCCTTGTGAGTGGCCCATGTGCGTGCCCACTAAAGAGGGCACAAGACAGAGGAAGCTGGCGTCTGGGGACTCAAGACAGAGGCTGGCCTGGCCCAGCTGACAAACAGGAAGTACACAGGCATCCAGGAGACACACCTGGTGTTCAGGCATGCAGCACCTGGGGCGGGCCTGGGAACTTGTTGCCCATTTCTGGCCCTCAAGGCCCTGCTGACTCAGGATGAGAGAATCCTGGTGCTGTTTCCCTGCACACCCAACCAGGCCCAGAACCCCTTAGGGGTGGAGGAAATGAGAAACGGACCTGCTGCTTCCCTCCCATCCAGGGCAGGTTTTCTCCACCAGACACTGGAGACACACAGGGCCTGAGGCCAGGCCAATATCAAGGGAGTCCCAAAATGTCAGAGACCTGACTTTTGACCATAATAATAACAAACCGCATGGCTCCAAAATTTAAGAATCTGCAAATGCCAAATTGCTGTTTGCTGGCATTTCTACAAAATATGACTTTTTAATGTCTTTAGAATGTATTGCATCGGAGGGGCACCTAGCTGGCTCAGTCGGTGAAGCATGTGATTCTTGATCTCAGGGTTGTGAGTTTGAGCCCCATGCTGGGCACAGAGCTTACTTTAAAATATAATAGTAAATAATAACATTTTTTAAAGAAATGGTGTTACATTGGAAAGCCACGTATGGGTTAGATTTTCTTACAACTTAGGAATTCTTGAGTGTGTACACATACTGATTAGAAGGTAGTGATTACTCAAATACATTCACTCTGGCCTGGAATGTTCTTTCGCCCAGCTGGCTCACTCCCTCAAAATCCTCCAAGTTGTCACTGACTGAGACCTTCCCCGGCCCCCCTATGGAAAATCTTATCTCCACCACTGAATTTTCATATTCTGTCCCTGGCTTTATTTTCCCACTTACGTCTTTCTGATCTATCTACCCCTTCATCTCCTTATTTATTTTCTTAATTACTGTCTTCCCCACTGGAACAGCAGGTCTCCAAGGGCAGGGATACCCCTGTTTTGTTCACTGCTGGGCCTCTGGTGCCCAGCAGCACCTGGCACATGGTGGGGGCCCCATAAATATTAGTTTGAGTGAATTAGGTAATGAGTTTTCTCTGAAATATAGCATCATATCATCGGCATGTAAATTGCATTACATTTGAAGGGAGTGCCTAGGTCTTCTCCCTTTGCAAGAATCCTAGTGAATGCACAAGTGCTTCCATGAGATCACAGCCAATTCTAAATTGAAGTTAATCATAGCCTAATTTATATGATGTATGTATATGAATCTAGCATGTATATATATAAACAAAATCTAATGTATATATATTTCTATGAGTAACTTGTTTAACTTAAAATATGTTTATATGTTATATATTTAGAATATGTTTATGTTTTATGTTTAGAATATGTTTGTATGTTAGAATACAGAGAGAGAAAGAGAGAGAATTGCATTTTACGGTTGATAGGATGTGGGCTACTGTCTCCAAAACTAAGGGGAATATGGAAAGGCTGACCCAGCCACCCAGGAAGCTTAGGAAGCAGGAATAATTCTTCCCATTTTACAGATGTGGAAGACTGAGGACTGTTGAAAGTACAGAGTTCAGCCCCTGCACCCTCTGCCCCCAAGAGCTCCATGCAGGTGCTACAGGATGGAGAGGACCTTGCCAGCCAGCCCTGGTACCACGGCCCCCTGTCCCGTCAGGTATCTCCGCTTCCTGCAGGGCCTCAGCACCTCTGATAGGGAACCTCTCCCGCCCTTGAACTACTGGGGACTTCTGGGGACTGCTAGGGTCCTGGGGGAAGGACCAAGGTCCAAGGTCTATTGGAAGGAGTGGCTGAGGGTCTGGGGACTGTCTTGAAGCTTGCTTGGTACCGTGGCATGCTCTCCGACTGGACTCTTGGCTTTGCTTATCTCTCCATCTGGGTCCCAGGCACCGGCGGCCATCAGGGTCCCGTCTCCCTCTTTTATCACCTTCGGTGACTACTCTTAGACATTATCTATCTTCTTCATTCATGTTCATTCATTGTGCTTCATTGTCACGTGTCTTACCAGCCCCCCACCCCGCACAGGGCAGAGCCTTGGCGTCATTCATCACTGTGTCTCCAGGGTCTAGAACAGGCCCTGGCACACAGTCAGTGCTCAGTCAGTGTTGTGCACTCTTGATATCTCGCGCTCAACCCAAATCTTACTCATTTGTCACCCTCAGGAGTCCTGGGACCCTGGCCATCCAATCAAATTGTGAGAGTCCGTTATTGCTTAGTGGTTAAAAATCCCAGCCCTACAACTTACATTTTGTATGCCCTTGGGCAAGGTATTTGACCTACCTGGGCCTCGGTCTCCCCATCTGTAAAATGGGTGTGATGGTATCTACTGCTTAACCTTGGCGAAGGATTAAATGAGTTCATATGTTTTACACCCACAGCAGGGCCTGGCATGTAGGAAAGGCTACATGTGTGCACCATACGGATTTTTCAGTCATCAGTTCCCATCACCAGCTCCGCTTTGCCTCCCTCTGGTGCTGTGGCCCCTGCCCGTTTCCACACCGGCCACTACAGCTGGCATAAGACTGCCTGAACATTTTTATAACAGGATTTCCAGGCTGCAATCAGTTTGGAAGGATCCAGCAAATGGCACTTTTTGAAGCCACATCTGTGCACCAAGCCTTGTGCATTTACTCAGGTTGGATGTTGCATTAGTCAGTATTAGCTAGCAGCGGCAACAAACATCCCTGAGATGTCCCTGGCTAAACACAGCCAATATTCTGGGGCTGTTCATGTTACGGTACAAGCTAGTTGAGGAGTGGGGAATGTGGAGCTCCAGAAGTCAATCAAGACCCAAGCTCTTTCTAGCCTGTGGCTCTACCTTCCACAAGGCCTTGGGGGACATCCCCTGATAGGAGGGGACAGAACCTGTAGGCCTGTGCAGGAGGGCTGTGTGAACCAGGTCTGCACATTCCCAGCAGTGGTTCGGCCTCATCCTATTGGCCAGATCGTGTCAGATGACGACTAACTGCAAGGGAGCCTGGGAAATGTATTCCAGAGGTGTGCCCATGAGAAAACTGGGAAATGGTTTGCTGCGAAACCACCTGGTCTCTGGGGTGGCTTTTCTTGGGTGTGGGGGTGGGGGTGAGGAATCACAAGAACTGCAGATCTGGGCTGATGGCTAAGCCCCCTGCCTCCTGTCCTCCACCCCCAGAAGGCTGAGGCCCTCCTGCAGCAAGACGGGGACTTCTTGGTTCGAGCCTCCGGGTCCCGGGTGGGCCGCCCGGTCATCTCCTGCCGCTGGCAGGGCTCAGCCCTGCACTTCGAGGTGCTCCACGTGGCCCTGCATCCCCGGCCAGGCCGACCCTCAGCCCTCTTCCAGCTGGAGGATGAACGGTTCCCAAGCCTGCCCTCCCTGGTTCGCAGCTATGTGATCGGGCAGCGTCCACTGTCCCGGGCCACAGGGGCTGTGGCCTCCAGACCTGTGATACGGCACGGACCCATTCGACGCAGTTTTAGTGAGGACACCCTCCTAGAGAGTCCAGCTCGGTCAGAGCTGCCTAGGTAATCATAGGCTCTCTACCTCACCAATGACACCTGATACCCACCTGTGCACTAACCGATACTGACATTTGGGTCTGGATTGATGGGGGGGGGCGAGGGGGGCTGTGCTGTGCATTGTAGGACATTGAGCAGCACCCCTGGTCTCTACTAGATGCCTATAGAATCCTCTCCACCCCACCCCCAGTTGCCACAACCGAAAGATGTCTCCTGACACTGTCAGGTGTCCCCTGGGATAGAGCACCCTGATTGGGGTCCGCTGGTGCTGAGTGCCTAGATAGAGGGTTTTCTGGGCATCGGTGGAGGCTGCCCTGCTCAGGGTGGGACTACACATCTCCCTCTTCTCTGTCCCCCAGGGCTAGGAAGTGGAGTGACAGTCAGCCCGCAGGTTTGGAGCACATGGGGCGGTCAAGAGAAGACCACTCTGAACCAGGTAAGGGTCTACCAGGACAGCACAAGATTGCTTTGCCACTCACTGCCTGACTGATACGGCACAGATGACTTAAGCTCTTGGAAACTGGAGACAATAAGACTTTCAAAATTGTGGGGCACCTGGGTGGCTCAGTCACTAAGCGTCTGCCTTCGGCTCAGGTCATGATCCCAGGATCCCAGGATTAAGCCCTGCATTGGGCTACCTGCTCTGCAGGAAGCCTGCTTCTCCCTTTCCCATTCTTCTTGCTTGTGTTCCCTCTCTTGCTGTGTCTCTGTCAAATAAATAAATAAAATCATTTTTTAAAAAAGACTTTCAGGGCACCCGTGTGGTTCAGTGGGTTAAGCCTCTGCTTTTGGCTCAGGTCATGATATCGGGATCCTGGGATGGAGTCCCGCATTGGACTCTCTGCTCAGCAGAGAGTCCGCTTCCCTCTCTCTCTCTGCCTACTTGTGATCTCTCTCTATCAGATAAATAAATAAAATAAAATAAAATAAAATAAAATAAAAAAGACTTTCAAAATTGTCATGTGATTAAGAAATTCACAGACACTTTTGTAGGGGCTTAAAATGGGTGACTTTAAAAAAAAAAGATTTTATTTATTTATTTGAGAGAGAGAACACAAGATGGGGGAGAGTAGGAGAGGGAGAAGCAGGCTTCCCGCTGAGCAGGGAGCCCAACTTGGGGCTCAATCCCAGGACCCTAGGATCATGACCTGAGCCGAAGGCAGATGCTTAATGACTGAGCCACCCAGGCACCCCACTCCAACCAGTCTTGTTCCTGCCTCAGGGTCTTTGCACTCACCATTCTGGTCATGGGAAAACCTATTCCCCTAATCGTTTCCTGACTGACTCCTTCTCATTTAACTTGAGTTCCCCAAAGTAGCTGACCCATCCTACTTAAAAGAGGTTTTTCCTTATGCCCTGTCTGCCCCATCTGCCCTGCCTCCCCACTCCCCATTCACCCTGAAGCCTCACTGCCTGCTGCTGTACTAAGTGCTGACATGTATCACTCAATAGAAAGACAAAGACCTCTGCCCGGTGGTTCCAACATCCTACTGGAGGAAGATGGACATTGACAACAAAAATGAGTCTGCTTTGGGGTAAAAGTTAAAAGTAAAACAGAGTCAGGGAGATTAGGACTAGGTGGATGGGAGTATTATAATTTTAAGTAGTAGTCAGGACAGGCCACATGAAGAAAGATTTGAAAGAGGTGAAGGAGGAAATGATGTGACTATCTGGGGGTGGTAAGAGTGACCCCGGCAGAAGGAACAGGCAGTGCAAAGGTCCTGGGGCCAAAACAAGAATGTGAACTGTTCATTCAACCAAAAGGATGTGAGTGGAGCTGAACTATCCGAGACTCAGATCTGGGGCTTTTTTTTTTTTTTTTTTTTTTTTTTTTTTAACTACTCTGAGGACTATGGCCTTCACTCAGAATGAGCTAGAACCATGGGAAGGTTTTAAGTCCCTATAAGTGGGCCTATTTATATGGCTGGTAAATACAGCATCTCCCAATAGTCTGGATGCAGCTTTAAGTTCTGATAACCTCAGAAGCAACCATGCCACAGACTTCATTTGAAAGTTTGATAAGTGTAGTTTCTTCGATGCTTTTGGAGTTTTGTGAATTTTGAATAATTTTTTTTTTCTATTTTAGTTTTGCACGTCAGAGGGGCAACAAACAAAGAATTCACATTTAAACTGTAGTATTCAGAATTCATACCTAAGTGTTAAAGAAAGTTCATTTTCAGACCACTGATAAGTGTGTAGCATTTATATAGATGAAGTTGTAAGTCCAAGAGACACAGTTATTGACTTGGGGGGGGGTAACCCATCAAGTCGCCCACCCCATCCAGCTATCTTTTCTGTGTACCCCCTTCATTCCGTCTTGTTTGACCCCTAGGAGCCTCCGCTGTGCCCATGTGCGCCCTCCCTCGGATGGGTAGTGACCCCGGGCTGCTGAAGACCCCGTCTCCTCTGGGGTCCGTTGTTGACAGCCTCAGAGCCTCCGATGGGCAGCTTCATGCCAAGGCACCAACCAAGCCACCTCGAACACCCTCACTGGTGCTGCGGGAGGCATCTGAATGCCCCCCAACATACTGTGAGCTGGTGCCCCGAGTGCCCAGTGCCCAAGGAACCCCCCTGGGCCACACAGGCCCAGAGACAGAGGCCCCATGGTGGGAAGCCAGTGAGGAGGAGGAGGAAGAGAACAGAAGTTTTGTAAGACCCGAGGCTGAGATCTCTTTCTGGCCCCCTAACAACCCCTTCTGCCTGCTGGGCCCCCAGAATCGGCCCCTGGAACCGAGAGTCCTGAGTACTCTCCGTGACCTATTCCTGGAGCACCATCCTGGGAGCACGGCCCTGCACCTATTATTGGTGGATTGCCAGGTGTGTCGACTACTGGGCCACTCCTCCCCAGACAGGGGCTGAGGCCAGGCCAAGGCCCAAAAGCACCTCACACCCATATACTCATTCTCGTCCGCTGACCTCCCCGCTAACCTCCCCCCAACCCCGCCCAGGCTACAGGCCTCCTAGGAGTGACCAAGGCTCAGCGGTGTGCCATGGGGGTCGCCTCTGGCCTGGAGCTGCTCACACTTCCCCATGGGCATCGCTTGAGGTTGGAACTTCTGGAAAGGTGAGCCAGCCGCTTGGAATCCCCAGGGCCTTCAAACCTCCCCCCATTCACGGACCCCCCCAGGGAGGAGGGGAGATAGCCAAAGCTTCCCCCCGCCCCGACGCCCCTCACCTCCGAGTTACAAATCTTCCACTGCCCCCAGACCCTCGCTCTCCACCTCCACAGACACGAGGCGCTGGCGCTGGCCGGGGCGCTGGCGGTGCTGGGCTGCGCGGGGCCGCTGGAGGAGCGCGCGGCCACCCTGAGGGGCCTGGTGGAGCTGGCCCTGGCGCTGCGGCCAGGGGCGGCCGGGGACCTGCCTGGACTGGCCGCGGTCATGGGGGCCCTGCTCATGCCCCAGGTGCGTGGGGAGCAGAAATGAGGTGGAAGCCCGAGGGCAGGTGATGGGGAAGAGGGAAGAGACAGCGTGATCAGGGCTCCTCCCTCAGGTGTCCCGGCTGGAACGCACGTGGCGCCAGCTCAGAAGGAGCCACACGGAGGCGGCGCTGGCCTTCGAGCAGGAGCTGAAGCCGCTGATGCGGGCACTGGATGAGGGCGCGGGTGAGTGGCGGCCCTTGGCGCCGCACACCAGCTCTAAACTGAATCCTAATCCCGCTCTAGGCCCCGCACGTCAAGTCAGTTCACCATCGGCTCCGCCCTCTTCGCTCTAGGCCCCGCCCTTCGCGTCCGGCTCTGCCCTGGGGCCCGAACCCTAGGCCCCGCCCCCGCCCCAGTCCTCGCGCTGACCCGGGCCTGCTGCTCCAAGCTAGGCTGGAACCAGTGTTTCTGGGCTTCTGCTGCTACGGTCCGCCTCGACCCAGTCTCCCACCCTCTTCACTCTGGCCGCGTCTTCGGCCCCAAGCCTAGCTCAGAGCCCTTCCCCGCACAGGCCCCTGCGAGCCGGGCGAGGTGGCGCTGCCGCACGTGGCACCGGCCGTGCGCCTGCTGGAGGGCGAGGAACTCCCGGGGCCGCTAGACGAGAGCTGCGAGCGGCTGCTGCGCACCCTGCACCGGGCGCGTCAGGTGGCCCGGGATGCGCCCAAGTTCCGTGAGGCAGCAGCCCGGCGCCTACGAGGTGAGTGCTCCCCTCTGCTCCCGGCTGCCAGAAGGCCCCACTTCCCGAGCACCCCGCAGGCTCTAACCGAGCACCCCAAACCCCACCAGGCCAGGCACCAGAGCC
This sequence comes from Mustela nigripes, assembly GCF_022355385.1. Classification (NCBI taxonomy): domain Eukaryota; kingdom Metazoa; phylum Chordata; class Mammalia; order Carnivora; family Mustelidae; genus Mustela; species Mustela nigripes. The sequence goes on along the minus strand of NC_081558.1, from coordinate 4,687,251 downwards.
TCCCGCCACGCCTCCCGGAGCCCCACCCAAGCCGGGACGGCCCGGCCCCCGGGGAGCTCTCACCCCGAGTCCGAGTCGCAGCCAACAGTGTTGACAGGAATAGTGCTCTCCACCCCAAAAGGGTTGGCCCCCCGCCCCAGAGCCACGTCCACAGAGTCCCACTCCCCGCCCCCACCCCGTTCCCGCTCCCACCTGAAACGACCCTGCCCCCAGAGGATCTCGATCCCTCCAACAATGCCTAGCTCTTTCCAAAATGAGTCAGTCCTTCAACCTGGTAGAACAGCGCCCTCCCCCCAGCCCCCGCCATTGCATTCAGAGCCAAACCCTTCCTCCCGTCCTGGGCAGCCCAGCCTCCCGAATCCCCAACCTGGCTTATTCCGCTTTCGCTGGCGACCTAAGCACGCCTCTCACTCCAACGTGGCTCTGTCTCCCCCCAAAATGTGTCGCACTGGGCAGCCCAGACTCCAAATCTTGCCTCCCAAGTGGCTCCGTCCCCAGGCACAGCCCCTAAGGGCCCCCCCCCCCACCACCCACCCGGCCTCGCGCACTGGAACGGACTGCCCCCATGCACCCTGGCAGAGCCTGCTTCCACCGAGCCCCTTGGCCATCCCACCCCCAGTCCTGCGGACACCCCGAGAGCCCCCTCCCCGTCAACCCCGCCCCGTGGTGTAGAGCTTCGGGGCAGAGTCCCTACAGTCCCAGCTGGGACAAAGTTCTAAGGCCAGAAGGCAGGTGTAGGGTGGGGCGAGCCGGAGCCTGGCCCCGCCTCCAGCCCGCCTGGCCCCGCCCCCAGGATTCCGGCCGAACCCGCAGCTGAGGGAGGCCCTGACCACAGGCTTCGTGCAGAGGCTCCTCTGGGGAAGCCGAGGAGTCGGGGCGCCACAAGACGCACGTCTAGAGAAGTTCCAGCGCGTCCTCAGTGTCCTTTCACAGCGCCTGGAGCCGGATGTTTGAAAGCACAAACCCCCTTCTTCATACTGGGACACCCAAGCTATGGAAACCCCCCTGCAGACACCAAGGAAGTTGCCCCAAGCTGTGCACATAGCCAAGTGCAGTGGGAACCCAGATTCTGCCTTACACAAGGGGGAAGGGGAGATTTGCAAAAACCCACACCACTCCACCAAAAGGCACATGGATCTTAGGGTGAGGGACAGCCTCCTCCCCCACACTAGAAAACCCAGGTGTCTGGAGGCCCTATCCCACCTCCCAGCCCCAAGCACATATCTGACAAATGGGGAACATACACTCTTAATGGTAAGAACTTGCAGATCTCGTACTCAGAAGCCAGATGCAAATGCTTACGAGCTGTGTGACTTCTAGCAAATGGCTCAACCTCTCTGGCCTGCCTTCAACATAAAAGTGAGGCTGTGTACTTTTCAGGTGTTGTCACAAGGGATTAATTAAAGCTCAGTGTTCAAATAGCATGGGTGGAGAATGCCTGGTACACAGTAGGTGCTCAACACTGCCTTTTCTCAGTAAAGCTGCGGTAAACACAGAAAGGATGTTTGGTGCTTTTCTCCCTACACTGAAGTCACAGACAACTCTGAGGAAGTTATGTCCAAGGTGTACCCAAGTTTACCTCCCCTTCCTCATTCCCTCTGTGGCCAGGAAGGAGGCTGGCATTTGCATATGCCAACCCAGGTTGTAAATTTACCAATAAGGCACAAACTCCGAAAGCTTTATAGAATTTTTTATATAAAACAAAATGGCCCTAGCCCAGCGGCAGGAAGAAAAGATCTGAAACACGAGTATGTACATCAATATGGAAGGCACAGCGGGTCCCTCTGGGACGAGGAGTGGGATGGGGGGAGGGGGCAGCAGGTTACACAGGTCTCAGCTGAAGCCACAGGGGGCAGAAATAAAGTGCGTGGGTCCTGGGGCCCCCCGTGGCCCAGAAGCAGCAGCCAACAGCCCCCTTCTTCCCGCCTGTGGCAGGGTTCAGTTGAGCGTGACGCGGAGGTAGGAGGTAGGCACATAGCCCTCACCTCCCTGTTTCCGCCTGACCCGGGTCCAGCCGTCGCCTTTGTCCTCCTCCATGAGACTGAGGTCTTCACCCTCGGCCATGGAGATGGTGCCCTCGCTGGACCCTGTCGTGGGAGAGGCGGCGGGCTCAGATCTGCTTCCGGTGAAGATAAACACAGCCCAGCCAAAAAGACGGCCCAGCCCCGACGCAGGCGATGGGACCCACACGCGGGCCTCACCTTCGAAGTGATAGATGGCCACACAGTGCCCTATGGGGGATGCCGACTCCTCCTCAAAATCCTCGTCAAACTCCGTGTAGATGGGGGCATCCTGGCCCTCCTCGGACAGGGGCTCCTCAGAGCTGGGTGGGGAGAGCGAAGCAGGTCAGGACAGGCCCCCCAGGTGGTGGGGACAGACCCAGGCCAGCCTCCGCGCTCACCTCTCCTTGGGATCCTGTGACCCACTGTTGTTGCTGCTGCTGCTGTCTGGGGGCACACTGGCTGGGGGGTCTGGAGGCCGGGTGTGGCGGCCCAGGCTGTCCCCCCGGTTGCTCAGGACCCGGCTCTCGGCTTCTGCCAGCCAAGCCTGAGAGGGAGTCACACGGTCAATTCCAGGGCAGGCTGCGGGGTCAGCCCATTCTGGGACTGGAGGCTTCCTGAGATCACCCATGCACACCCAGGGCTGTGATGAGAAGCAGCTGGAGCCCCACCCCCACCCAACACCTCCCTGTCGCCGTCCCCCCTCCACCCCCCCAGGAAGTGACTCAGCTAGGCCCGCTGGCCCCCACCCCTCCCCAGGGTCTTCCCTGACCTCATACTTCTGCACTTCTAATTTCAGCCGTTCGATGTTGTTCAGGGTTTCCGTGATCCGGGGCTCCAAGCTGGCAGGGTCCCCCATCTGGGGCGTCTTCTCATACACATCCTTCATTTTCTTCAGGGCTTCTCTAGGATGACACAGACAGATCAGAAAGGACAGTCCCGTATGACTTCACCAGCGGAAAAAAATAAGTGCTTGGCTTCCAGGAGCCAGGAGCAAGATAAGCCAGTGTTTACACTGCGAACACTAGCGCTTTACTGCCTGGGTTCGAATCCCAGCCTGGGCGTTTCCTCGCCTGTGAGTCTGGGTGAGGTTACTGACCTCTGTCTCGGGACACTAATCTGGAAAATGGGGATGATGAGGCATGGATCGCATGTGAGTGGCTGCAAAGTGAGAAGGGCGTCTCCGTTCATTCGAATACATGCTATACCCACTGCATACCAGGCCCCGTGCCAGCCATCAGAAGTACAGCCCCCAACAAGACCATCAGGATTCTGCCCCGGCTCCCAATCTCAGGAGAACCGGGGAATGCCCGTGAACTTATGTAAAGGATCTGAAATAGTGTACGGCACACAGTATTCGGTGTTCTTAGCAATAGTTCCTGTTTCCTCCAAGACTAGATACACACGCAGAAGTAGTCACAAGCATAGACCTTGGAATGTCAAATGTGGGGTCCACTTCTTTCCAGTCCTAATGTCACATCCAGGCCACAAAAGAGGAAACAAGCAGAGGTGGGACAGCTGGCATTGAAGGACAGACTCCACAGCATGCTCCCTTCACCCCTACATCCTAAAGACTCAGGAGGCGCCTGGGGGGCTCAGCCAGTTAAGCTTCTGTCCTCTGCTCAAGTAATGATCCCGGGGTCCTGCAATCACGCCTGCATCGGGCTCCCCGCTCAGCGGGGCGTCTGCTTCTCCCTTTCCCTCTGCCCCTCCGTATCGTTTGTGACCTCTCTCTCTGATAAATAAAATCTTTAAAATAAACAAAAAATAAAAAGAAAGACTCAAGAACTACAAGGTTCCGAATGGAACTTCACACCAACAAAAGCTTCATACAATAAGTTTTGTCCAAGAGGTTCCACGTCAATGGCAAAACAGGACTGGGCCGCCCATCCAAAAGTAGCAAAATGTCATTCCTATGATTTAAGAGGACTGGGAGGAGGATCTTGTTGATTGGAAGAAGTGAGTACAGATTTTTTTTTTAACCTGGCAGATTTTTTTATTGTGAATATTTTAAGTGTTTGAGTTATTAAACAGATAATCATGTTGTTGTTTTCTTTTAGCCAATTAGCGTAGTGAATGAGAGGAACAGGTGTTTTTATATTGAGCCATCTTTTCATTACTGGAATAACATCCAATGGATCATGACTCGTCTTTTTTAAAAAACTACGTTTTTATTACGGGTAAAAGGCACTAATGCGAAAGTTCCCACTTGAACCGCATCTAAGTGGACGGTTCCATGGCGCTCAGTACATCTGCGCTGAGGTGCGACCATCCCCTTCACATGAAACGTTATTTTTTAAATATATCATCGGATCTGTCTGGCTAGGATTCTGCATTTAAGATCCTAAGTGAAGGAAAATGGGTCCAGAATTTGAATTTCTTGAATTCTCACTGATACAGGAAGTCATTCCACCCGCCTCTGACTGAGTTGGCAGCTTTCACTCTTTTTCTGTTTGCTGCAGGAGGGGAAGTTAAGGGTTTCCTTTTAAGTGTGGGAGGAATCACCTATAAAACCACCAGGGCCTGGGGCTTGCTGGGGAGAGCTTGGACTACCATTTCAGTATAATTCGGTTATTCTTTTATTTTGTTCCCTGCCTGTCCCCAACCTTACCTCTGGTCGACCTCCTTCTGGAGCTCACGATTCCGTTCTTCCAGCTGCTGCTGAAGCCGTTTTCTCTGTTGTTCTGGGGGCAAGTGGCTGAAATCCTCGGTCACCACTGTCTGCAAGGTGGGAAGAAGACTGAGTTTGGGATCAGGGATTCTCAGCTTCCAGGCTCTAAGACAGTGCAAAGACATACCAAGTCCACCTTCCTCCCCACCCAAGGTTCTTGGGGGGCAAGGCCATGCACAGAGCAAAGCAGGTCCGGGTCTGGCAACCGGAGGAGGGGGCCCAGCCCGCAGCAGGAAGTGAGCCCAGGGTCCCGCCACCCGGCACTGGGCGGGCTGGGGCCGCCCCCTCCTCCCCCGGAGGCTTCACTTACCCCACGGCTGCCTCGAAGGCTGCGGAAGGATGCTAGCCGCGGTTTGACTGACTTACTGATCTCACTCAGTATGGCCAAAGGGTCGAGGCCGGAGCGGGGGGATGGGGGTCCGTTAGGCAATGCCCAGGGCAGGGGGCCCCCCAGGGGGGAGAGGGGAGGGGGGCGTGGCTACCGGCGGGGGCAGGAGAGGGGGTGGGTCAGGAGGGGTGGGAGCATGTAGAGAAGAAGGACGGATGGACAGACGGACATCATAAAGAACAAAGAAAAACAAAATGGAGAAAAGAAAAGGAAAAAAAAAAACGGTAAGAAAACCACAACTCAAGATGCACAATCACACATAGAAAGTGCATGCAGAGAGCAACACAAAAATCCGGGAGGTGGTGGGGAGGGCATTAGACTGTGAGCCAGAAGGCCAGACCCCTCCCTACCGCCTACGTCACCCATCCCTCGGGTTCTGTCTGCAGCACCTAGCACGGGGGTTGGGGGTAAGGAGCGCACAGGGAGGCTCAGGGTTCTATCCACCCAGCTTTCCGGGCTCACAGTCTAGAAGGAACAGGGAGATGCATTCAGGGAATCAAGATCTCAGACAGGGGTACGGCCACAGAGGTTGGAGGCAAGCTGAGAAAGGTAGAAGGCATGAAGTGTCAGCACGGTTACAGGTGGGTTGAAGCTCGGGGAGCCTTGTGACTACAGAGAGGTACCCATTTTACGTCAAGAGGGATCAGAAGTATGTAACGGGTCATGGGATGTAAACTTAGGGGGTGTCTAAGGTATAAATCAGGGGGGTCCAGGTATATGTTTGATGTCATAAGCCAAAAATCTTAAGAAAAAACAGCCTGAGGGTCAGGGGCCCAAGGACCCACTGGCAGGATCAAGAGAGACTCCAGGGTAGTCCTGAAGACAAGTATCTTAAGCCCTCATCCAGCCCTGAATCCCAGAAGCAGGTCTGCTCCCAGCGTCCCAAGAAGCAGCAGACAGACGCCACAGGCCCCTCCCTGCACCCCCTCAGCCTTGGGGGACGCCCAGGCCAATAGCCGGGCCGCCTCCCTTCCCTCCAGCCTGGGCCTGCGGCCAAGAGGAAAATCCCTGCCCGGGACTCAGCGTCCCGGCGGCTGGGGCGGACTCAGTGGGGGCCCCCCTGTCCCCACTCACACTCCCCTTCCCGAGGGCCCCGGTCCCCACCTTGTTCCTCTTGCTGAAGGGCCAGCGCTTGGCACGGCTGCGACCCGAGCCTCGGAGCTCAGGCCGTCCATCGGAGGGGGTGCCCAGGCTGCTGTCTGAGGGCACGCGGTTCATGGGCTGGCTGAAGTCTTCGAATTCCACGTCACCAGGGCGGGCAAAGCCTGACTTGTGCAGCTCGATTAGGACCTGGGAATCCTGTGAGGAGGGGTGGGGAGGGTGGCCAGGAAACAGTCAGGGGCAGGACTAGGGCCCGGGTCCTGCTACCGCCCACCTGCCAGCCCACTCGCCCAGGACCCGACACGCACGTTCTTGGCATCCACGGCATCCGCAGCCACCTTCATGCCCTCCAGACACTTGGCGATGATGGGCACCACCTGCAGCTCGGCCTCCGACAGGAGCCCATACCCGGCCCCCAGGTGGGCGGCCCGCCGCTCGTCCATGTCCTGCAGCTTCTGCAGAGGCAGAGACAGCAGCACATGCGTGGGGCCAGGGGCCATGATTCAGTCTGCAGACGTGATGGGGCTCCACACTGGCCCCAGCCCCGAGCCCAGTCGGGTGGGGAAAACACAAAATCAGGGGCACCTGGGTGGCTCAGTGGGTTAAGCCTCTGCCTCTGGCTCAGGTCATGATCTCAGGGTCCTGGGATCGAGCCCCGCATCGGGCTCTCTGCTCAGCAAGGAGCCTGCTTCCCCCCTCTCTCTCCACCTGCCTCTCTGCCTACTTGTGATCTCTGTCAAATAAATAAATAAACTCTCTAAAAACAACAACAACAACAAAAAACCAAAATCAAACAGGGACTTCCAGCCCCGGGTGGCCAGAGGAGAGACATGCAACAGGAGATCTGAGAGGGGAGTGTGAGGAGCTCTTGCCTTGCCTAGGGAGTCAGGAAAGGCTTCTCAAAGGAGGGGACAATGAAGCCAGGACTTTGAACAGACAGCAGATCCAACCCAGATACTACCTATCGCAAGATGGAGTGCAGTGTAGACGCTAAAGCAGAAGACAGCAAATTCGAGGCCTTTCAGAGGGGCTGTTAGAGCTGGGGCTTAGCAGAATGCATAGGAGTTCCCAAAAACATGAAAGCCACCTCTGGCGTAAAAAAAGCAGTCTGAGTGAAGACAGAGCACACTGTCATTTCTAGTTCCTTTTTGATTTAGAGATCAGGACTTGCCGCTACAGTTTTGACAAATGTGTAAGAGTTGGTTAACTTTCTGGGTCTTTCAGGGAGTGGTCTGGGGGCTTGGAATACTCACATCAAATATCTGGGGCATCTGGGAAAAGTAGAAGTGGGACTGGTCTCGGTTGAAGCGCTGCAGCTGGGCTGCGTACTCATTTTTGCTTTCTTCTGCCATGTGACTTCGCAGGTGGGCTTGCTGCTTGGCCTGAGGAACAGGGAGGCAGGGGTCGCTGTCAGGTTCGGGCTCCCTCCCAGCCGGACCTCCAAGCCCATCCCAGAGCTCACAGGTACCTTCTCCACGTCAGCCTTGGTGGCATTGATATCCTGATCAAGTCGCTCAGCGGTCTGGGCTGCCTTTTCAGCCTCCCGGCAGTCCCGCTCAAACTTCCGCTTGCTCTGCCGGGGACACAACCAGAAGGGAGAGAGTTGGTAAGAAAGCAAGGTTTCAGAGACTGGGGCAGGGATGGGGGAACATCATCAGCAAATGGGGGAGGGGGAGTGCAACAGGCAAGCTGGAAACCCATAGGAGACAAGAAGGGCTCGGGGCCAGACAACACAGGCAGATCCAGGAGCCAGTTACCCTCTCCGTGGCCACAAACTCACATTCTCCAGCTGTTTGAAGCCACTCTCCAGCTGCTGCTGAGCCCGGCGGCCCTCCTGAAAGTGCTGTGCAAACAGAAATGGTTAGGTTCCCCTGGGTTGAGGTAGCGGTCCTTGGAAGACCCAGAGAGGGAACCACTCACCATCTTTCTCTCCTGTTTCATCTCCTGTGAGTACTTGGCCAGCTCGAGACACACACGGACGCTGAGGTTCTCGGCCACCAGCTCCCGCTGGCCCGCAAAGTCATTCACCTCCTGGAGAATTTGCACGAAGGACTGCTGCTGGCTGAACCTGGGGCAAGATGAGCGGGGGCGGTGAGCCGGGGTTAGGCACCCACCCCCCATCCCTCAGGAGCCAGATGCTCCAGGAACCACCTCCATCATGGAAAAGGGTAAGCCCCAATACATTCCTCCTGGAAGCAACCATAAATTCTGGTCCATGTCCCTTATCCCAAGCCCTTAACTGGGATGCGTTTCGGAACTCAGAATTTTTCAAGTTTAGAAAGAGAATATAATGCTTATGCCATCTTTTATGCGTCCCCCCAGTGGGATCAGGGGCTGCATCCTGTAACCAAACACTATAAATATTTTTTGCAGTGAGAGGTATTACTAGTCACATGAAGTGGAATAAAAACCAAGGATGTGAGGACCATTAAGTGAGGTCAGAAGTTGCTGCCTAACGGAGTACCAAAACAATCTTCTGATTTCTAGAGCTTTTTGGATTATGTAACTACGCACTATCTCCGTTAATGACCGCAGGAGCCCTAAAGGCCATCATCATCGTCCTCATCATCCTGTTTCAAAGGTGAGGAAAACAGGCATAAAATGCAGGTCAGTTACCTAGAGGCACTGGGTTAGTAACTGCTGGAACCTCACTCACTTAATACATGACGCAAAAGCAAAACTCAAGTCAATTGCCCCAAGTCGTGGGGTTGGAAAATAGTGGAATTAAGGTTCCGGCACAGGTGATCCGGATCGGGTGAGAACTGAACAAGAGGGCCAGGAAGTGAGACCAAACCCCCGGGGCCCCCCAAATCTAGCTTGGCCATTCCTCTCCATCCTTACTTGGATTCTGGGTCATCTTTGGAGGGTCTCTTGGGCAGGTATTTCTTCACCAGGCTCCTAATGGAGAGAGGCAGAAAGCCTGAGCCCCCAGCGCTCCAAAAGCCTCCCCCAGCCCCAGGCGGGTCCACCCTAGGGTCTCACCTCAGCTGCTTTGCGTAAGCCTGCTCCACCTCGGTCCGCTCTTTCACGAACTTCACATATCTGTCCAACAGGTCCAGCCCCCACTGCGTGTGCCGCTCGAGCACCTCAAACTGATCCTGGAAGCGGGTGGAGGATTCGGGATCACCACGTTGGGACCCCACCGCCGGAGGACCAGGCGCCAGAGAAGCCTCAAGGCTCTGAGCTAGGAGAAGGTGTGGCTTCCCGGGTCCGCCCCCGCGCGGCGCCGGAGGGGGAGGCAGGAAACCGGCGGGAACCCCCTCCCCTTCCCGGGAAGGGCCAGGGAACAGAGGCGGGGCCCCAGCCGGACTACAGGGTCCCCGTCTCCAGACCGCCAAGAGGGGTGTGGAATGGGGCTGAGCCACTCCCCCCAGCCCCGGCTCCCCTAATCCCCCCTCCCAAGATTCCGGAAAATCCGGCCGGCCCGGCGTGAGTCAGGACCAGAGGGGCAGGGTTTACCGCAGTTTGGGGGGCCCCAGAACGTCCAGGAGACAGGCACCATGTTACCCGGGTCGCCATGCTTCCCGGGGTCCCCCCAATATGTGATTTGGTTCCCCCCACTGACTCCACTACAATTTCAAAAGAAATTTCAGAGTTGTGGGAGAAGGAATCTAGTTACCCCGCTGCACCCAGAAACCCAGGGATGCCACCGCCCCCATAAAAAGGAGAGGTCAGAGGTCCCGACTAGGATAAGGGGAAATTCCTGGGGCTTCCAGAGCTGAGGTTAGAGGCTGCCTAGGGGCGGCCCCTCCCCCCTAGAGCGTCCCAAGCCCCAAGGTGTTGATCGGAGGCGCCGAAAGGGCGGTCAGAACTTATAGGTCCCACGTGGGGTTGAAAGTGGCCAGGGGGTCCCCTCCCCCGCCCAAGCCGGACAGGCGGGCGGCGGGCAGGGACCCAGGGGCCGTAAGATAAGCCGGCCGCCCAGCCAGGGTGCTCAAAATAGGTGACCTCACCCGGGCGTCCCGGCCTGGTCCCAGGAGTTCTGCCCTCCTCACTCTGAACCCCGTACTCAGTTTCTCTAGTACGCTCATGCAAGGTCGCCCTTCATCCTGGACGTCCTGAAACGCCCTGGGAAACTCCGAGAAAAGGCGAAAAGCGGGGACTCCAGGGGTCTCTGAAGGGGAAAGCGCCGAGCCCCCACTAAGGTCTTGCAGAAGCAAAGGAGGAGGGGGTCTGGACTCCAGAAAGGGAGGAACTTGGAGCCGGGCCGATCGGACTCACCCACAGCTCGGTGCCCCAATCCATGCTGCTCCCGCCGAACCCGCCGCCGCCGCCGCCGCCGCTGCGCCCGGTCCCCGCCGCGCCCGGTCCCCGCCGCCCGCCGCCGGGAGACTCAGCTTGGAGCGGCGCGCCCGGCCCCGCCCACTCCAAGCTCGGACCCGCCCCCGCAGGCCCTGCCACACCCCCATCTGCAGGGAGGCCCAGAACAGCGCCCTAAAGGCGGGACCCCCGAAGAGGCGGGACCCAACGGACGCCCCGCCCCCTCTTAAAGGCAAGTTGCCACCAGCCGCCACTGGACCCTTGCCTTAAAGGACCCCCACCCATTTTCCAAATCCCCCGGGCCCCTCTTCCCCCAACCCTACCCCGCCAGGGACTGTTCTTACTTTTCTCTTTTCCTTCAACCATCCCTTAAAGGGACAAGACATTAAAACCCCAACCTGAGAGGTCCTTCCCCCACCCCATCGCTGGAAGAACCTGAGGTCACCCCGCTCTTGCGGGCCGGCCCGGCTCCAGACATCTCTGCTGGGCCTACTAATGGTCTGGTTCCCTCCGGCCACAGGGCGGATGGGAGGACTTCGATCCTGCCCAGAACGCGCCTCTGCCAAGGCCTGGTCCATTAGCACCCCCGCCGCATCCTGCCTTCCCCCACCTCCCGAAGTCTGCGCCGGGAAACTGAGGACAGACCGTCCTTGGGGCACCGGGCCCAGGTCTTTCCTCGGCCCTCATCCAGTTCGCGCTTCCACCTGCCCATTTTCCAGTCGCATCCATTTAGATCCAATCAGGTTTCACTGTACAGACCCCGGTTCCGACTCCACCTCTCCCTCCAGACACTCAGGCCCTGGGGCTCGGGAAGTCTGTCACCTCGCTCATAAAAGTCTGTTCACACCTCATTAATCTCTTTAAGGCACTGAGATGAAAGGGGAGAGAGCCCTGCAGCGCCCACCTCATCTTCTCTGCCGAGGTAACAGACGCCCCCAGGCACAAGTGAGACTCTAAGCCTCCTGGCTCCCAGTACCCATACCAGTACACACACCAGGGAGCCCAGGAGGCTAGCCCCTGGAGCCCACAGTGAGACACCTACACTGGGACAGATGGCTCTGTTGGGACCTGGCCCCACCTGCTGGTGGCTTCTGGGCTAGAAAACCTCAAGTTGCTGTGCTCCAGGATTTGGGGGACCAGGCGTGTCAGGGGCTCAGCATGGGTTCTGATCTCAGTGGCTTAGCCTGGTATTAGAGTTTCAAACTCAAACTGGAATTGGGATTCGTTCCAGGTCGACACCGCATTTGGGATGGGATCTCAGACTGGGGTCAGTTTAGCGGAGGGGTCAGCAACCCACTAGGGGGTCTGGGACTCAAACTAGGGTCCAGAGGTCAGGCCTAGTCTGGGATCACGGCGTAGTCCAGGTTGGGGGCTCAACCAGAGACTAAGGCCCAGGCTCGGTGTAGGTCGAAAGTCAGAAGGGAATGGAGAAGTCTGGTTTTCAGGCCGACGTCGGGGCTCAGCGTTAGGTAAGGACTCAGCCTGGGGTTGGTGTTCAGCCAATCAACGAGTCCGGCGTGGGATCTATGGATGGGCTACTCCTTTGCCTCACTCTAGGATAGAGGCTCCGCCTAACGCTGGAATTCAGCCCGAGGTCATAGGTCATCCTGGGGTCAAGATTTAGCCTGGGGCTAGGTTTCGGCCTTTCGTGGATCGGGAAGATTAGAACCGGACAGGCCTCGGCAGACGTGCGTGTTTACCAAAAGCCTGGGCTCTGGCTGGGAGCCACATCCCCAGAGTGAAAAGAGGAAGTCCGTCCTTGGGGATATTGGGAAATGTAGTTTATTGAATGCCCAGTAGCCCGCTCTGGTCTCACTGCATTCTGGGTAATGTAGTCCTGGACCGATCTTCAGTTGGGCGTGGGTGAAGGATCTGTGGGTGAAGGAATTCCGCTTCAAGGGCGGGATATCAGATCCATTAGAATTGGTTAGTTGGACTGTTTGTCAAATTACATCAGCACAACCTTTCTAGTGATTGGTGATAGCGGAGGCGGGATTAAGCGGTATCCGCAGCCTATTCGGAGCTGGTGACGTCCATTTGGTGTCGTACGGGGGGGTGGTGCAGACTTTCGAGGAAACGGTCGCTGACTGGCTGGGAGGGCCTGACATGTTAGAGGGTCGGCCCCCATCGTGCGGCGATTGGCTCACCTTTTGGAGGGTGGGTGCGTCAGAGGCGGTGTCAGGGGAGGTGGTGGCTCCAGAGATGGCAGTGAGCGAGAGGAGGGGTCTCGCCCGCCGGAGCCCCGCGGAGTGGGGGCAGCCGCTACTGCTGCTCTTGCTCTTGGGCGGCTGCTCTGGGCGCATCCACCGGCTGGCGCTGACGGTGAGTCCCGCCGCGCGGCGGACTGGGACGGGGGGCGCAGTTTTGCTCCTAAGAAGCCCCTGGTTTGGAGTGGTCTCGTCCTACCTCCCCCTCTGCTTACGCGCGATGGAGCGGCCCGCCGCCCCCCGCTTCCCGGCCCCGAGTGGTCTCGTCCGAGGAGTCCCCCTTAGTCCTCGCGTGGAGTTGCCTGGCCGACCACGCTCGGGTTGTGCCCGGCCCACTGAGGGTGGGACTTCACCTCCTGGGACAACCCCTCGCCCCCGTTAGTCTCCTAAATTCTTGGGATCGCTCTGGGGGCGCTGGGATTTCTAGAATGGGTTCCTCCGGGCACTCACTGGGTTCTTGGAATCTACGAACTGTCGGGGCTCCTAACCCCAAGATGAATAACCTTGCTCTCGTGGCGGGGTGGGGGGGGGGTGCTCCCCTCCCTCCCCCCTCCCGTGCGGAGACCTCCAGGTGCCCCAGGCTTTCTCTTCCTGGACTCGGAACAGCGGCTGGAGGAGCTGGGGCTACCCCGTTCCTATCTCGCGCCAGCGCCGTGGGGCTGGGTTGGTGGGAAGGAGTCTGAGCTGCCTGTGCCTCCTTGGTGTCCGGCAGGGGGAGAAGCGAGCAGACATCCCGCTGAACAGCTTCGGCTTCTACGCCAATGGCTCCCTGGAGGTGGACCTGAGCCTCTTGCGGCTGGGCCTCCAAGAGACAGAAGAGAAGGACCCGCTGGTGAGGGGCTTTGAGGAGTTTGCTGGAGGAGGGCGAGGGGCGCACGTTTCCCACCCGCACCTGCAGCCCCCAGTTCGTAGCTCCGCCTCTCATCCATGGGCTCTTGGACAAGGGCTCTGGCCTCTCGGAACCTCCGTTCCCTCATCTGTAACGTGGGAATAATAAAATCGCGGGCAGTGTGTGCTGGGCCGTGAGCTGCGGTTGGTGGAGGAGAGCACACCAAAGTCCAAGACAGCCCCAGCTCCTGCAGTCAGAATGAGTAGCTAGCATTTCTTTAATGCCACTGAGTACCAGGTACCGGGCGGAGCAGTTTCCATGGGTCTGTTCTCTCGCAGCCGCCTCTCAGGGATGCTGTGAAAACGTTAAGCCTAGAGGTATGTGGCTTGCTCAAAGTCACAGTGCCCGGATGCAAGCAAGTCCACGTGTGCTGGATTCCACAGCTCCAGGCAGGAAAGCCATCCACATTTTTATCTGTTTATTTGTTTATTCCATCAACATTTTAACTGCGTGAAAACAGGGTGGGCAGGGGCCAGCAGATCAGCGAGAGATGCCCGAGACTCCCCCCCCCCCCCACTGCAACCCCGACTCCCAGGGAAGTGACATTGAAGCTGAGTGGCACCAGTTAGGAATTAAAAGAAGAGTATGAGGGCCCAGGGTCAGGACAGGCTTTGGAATTCCAAGAGTGAATGTGGGACCTAGCACACAGGACGGGTTCGGTCAATCCGAGGTCAGGTTTCTCTTGCTATGAAAAGAGGTGGTTTGGTGAGGTCCCTGTGCATTCCCTCATTTCTTCAACTTTTCTTTCCACCTGGCAGGTGGGGTTCAGTCTGACTCGGGTTCGATCTGGCAGCGTTCGATCCTACTCAGTGAGTGGAGGAGGACACGCCCCCTTTCTTTCACAGGGAGGGGAGCAAGAAGTGACCCTCCCTTGCAAGGGAGATGGGGAGGGGGCAGGGTGGGGCCGGACTCGTGGGAGGCAGTAACCAAGACACCCTCCTACCCACTCCCCAGACCCGGAACCCCCATGACTGTCCTCTCCAGAAAAACAGCAGCAACCTGCTAGTTCTCTTCCTCATCAACACCAAGGATCTGCGGTGAGCTGACGGGCCAGAGGCTCCATCATTTGTCTTTTCTGGGGTCTGATACTCACATACGCTACCAGGTGGAATGGGAAGCCTGCTGGGAAGAGCCTCACACACTTAGGAGGAAAACCACTTGCTTTTTCATTTTGCCTTCCAGCCTTGTGATTGTGGGAAGGAGGGAGCGACGGAAGGGGGCAGCCCGGGGAGGAGACACAGAGTCGGGGTCTCAGGGCAGAGATCGGACACGGAGCAGCGTTGGGAGAACTGATAGCCGCCGTTCCTACTTGTCGAATGCTTCCTAGGTGGCAGGGAGTGTCCTGCAAACTTTACAGGGGGTGACTCATTGACCCTTTACACCGATGTCATCCCCGTTCTAAAGGAGGAAACTGAGGCCCAAGAACCAGAGTCTAGCAATACGGCGTGGCCTGTCTTGTAGATGCGTATTCATGTGAAGTAGCGCGCTTAAGTGGGAATGAGTAAGTCAGTGTCACAGGAAGTGACAGTCGCCGGTGCAGGCAGGGCCCAGAGGGGGCAGCCATCTTAATCGCTGGTGGCCAGGGGCTGGAACTGTATGATCACTGACTCAGCCTGACACTTTCTGAGGCTGTCCTCAGAAAGGAGATCCCGAGGGCCCCAGGGGCCACGGAGTCCCTCCGCACACGTGTGTGCATGACCCAGGCCTTCAGCCTCCTGGCCTCACCTCTGAGGCCCCCACGCTCACCCCAGGGTACAGGTGCGGAAGTATGGGGAGCAGAAGAAGCTGTTCATCTCTCCTGGGCTCCTCCCCGAAGTGCCCTCCGAACCAGTCACCCCCAAAGTGGACAGCGGTGAGTCAGGCTGGCCGTGTGAGCAGGGACAGTGGACGGCCGGGGCTGTGCGCCTGCCCCCGCCTCCCCGTTATTCTGCTGTCCTTCTGTCCATGCATCTCTGAACCCATTTATTTGCCCCCTATAGGGACCACCGCTGCGCCTGACAAGGCCAAGTCAAAACCCACAGTGTCTCAGGGGGACCAGCAGGTTCGAAGAAGCCAGGGCAGGAGGGAGGAAGGTCTGTTCCTTTTCCGGGGGTGGCCTAGGGAGACCCAGGCCATGGGGCCAACTGATGCTGGCCCTCTGTCCCCTTAGGGCCTCAGTGGGAAGGACAAGGAACTGGTCCTGGGTCTTGGGCATCTCAACAATTCCTACAACTTCAGTGTGAGTGTCTGTGAGCGTCCGAGGCCCCACCTCCCCCCGGAGTGGGAACCCCCAGGCTGAGCCCCCACCTCCCCCTGGAGTGGGAACCCCCAGGCTGAGCCCCACCTCCCCTCATCTTCCCCTCTCTGCCCCCACCACCCAGTTCCACGTGGTCATCGGCTCTCGGGCCGAGGAAGGCCAGTACAACCTCAACTTCCACAACTGCTACAACTCAAAGCCGGGCCGGGAGCAGCCCTTCGACATCACGGTGAGCAGAGGCGGGCCGGCCACACCACATCCTCCCCGGGGCTGTGCTGGGCCATGAAAGCCCGTGTGCCCACCTGGGAGGCGGGAAGACTGAGGCACGGAGAGGGGGGCTGGAGAGTGTGAGGGCGAGACGCACCGTCGCGGCTCTGCACATCCAGAGCCGGCATGAAATCCCCGCCGCCCACCCCTGCCCACTCCCCAGGTCATGATCCGGGAGAAGAACCCCGAGGGCTTCCTGTCAGCGGCGGAAATCCCCCTCTTCAAGCTGTACATGGTCATGTCTGCCTTCTTCCTGGCCGCTGGCATCTTCTGGGTGTCCGTCCTCTGCAAGAACCCGTAATGCCCTGGCCCCTGGGGTGGTCCCTCCCCTCCCCTCATCCCTGCCCCTGACCAATGCCTCCCACCCCCTTCTGTCCCTGACCCCCCCTGCCAGGTACAACGTCTTCAAGATCCACTGGCTTATGGCAGCCCTAGCTTTCACCAAGAGCGTCTCCCTTCTCTTCCACAGTGTGAGCGCCTTGGGCTGGGAGTAGAAGGGGGTGGGCTGGGGTCTCTGGGTCCAGGAAGAAGCCCATGGAGCCCTTTATCCCAATCTCTGCAGACCCTGGGCTTGGGAGTTCACGTGTCCCAAATGTCCCCATGGCTAGCCATTTTTGTCCCTGTGGCCACCAACTGTCCACCTAGCTCAGCTGTCTGCCTGTCCTGTCCATCCATGATCGTCTGTCCTTACGTCTAACTGCCTGCTGGCCTGGCTCCAACTCTCCCCCTGATGGACGGTCTCACTATCCATCCAGCTGTGACCCCCCCCCCACTTTGTCACAGCCACGACCGCCCGTGTCTGGGTCCACCCGCCATCCCGATCACAACTGTCGGTTCTGTCACCCTTGTGGCCCCGGTGCCCCCAGTGACTGTCGGTGTTCCTAAACCACCGCCATTCTCCCATCCTCCGGCGCCCGCCCCCATGTCCATCTGTCTGTCTGACTGTCCGTCCGTCCATCCGCCTCCAGATCAACTACTACTTCATCAACAGCCAGGGCCACCCCATTGAAGGCCTCGCTGTCATGCACTACATCACGCACCTGTGAGTGCCCTTCTCCGTGGCAGGTGGGGGGGGTGGGCTGGGGGGCGGGCACCACCCCCCTCACGGCACACACACCCTCCCAGGCTAAAGGGCGCCCTCCTCTTCATCACCATCGCCTTGATCGGCTCTGGCTGGGCCTTTGTCAAGTACGTCCTGTCAGACAAGGAGAAGAAGATCTTTGGGATCGTGATTCCACTGCAGGTGCCGCTGGGGCCCTGGGGCGGGCGGGCACACATGCTCTCTTGGGGCACAGCCACCCACCTACCCCGCACTGCCCCCTGGCCACCTCTCCCCGCCCTGCAGGTCCTGGCCAACGTGGCCTACATCGTCATCGAGTCCCGTGAGGAGGGTGCCAGTGACTACATGCTCTGGAAGGAGATCCTCTTCCTGGTGGATCTCATTTGCTGTGGTGCCATCCTCTTCCCTGTGGTCTGGTGAGGCTCCTGCCCCCACCCCCACGCCCCCTGCAGACGTGGTAGGAGGCAGTGCTGACAGCCATCCGTGTCCCCGGTCCCCTTCCAGGTCCATCCGGCATCTCCAGGACGCGTCTGGCACAGATGGCAAGGGTGAGGCCCTGGTCCCCGGACAGCTGTGCCCTCGGCCCCTGTCCCGCTTCCAGGCCCCTCTTTCTGATCTCTGGATGTCCCTTCCCTCCCCACCGGCTGCCCCTGCTTCGTGTCCTCTGAAAGGCCTCCCCTCCAGACTTCCTGCCCCTTGGATACTCCCCCCAAACGGCCCTCCTGCATTCCTCTCCCCTCCCCTCCCCTCGCCCGCCCGCGCACACCCGGCAGTGGCAGTGAACCTGGCCAAGCTGAAGCTGTTTCGCCATTACTACATCATGGTACGAGCCCTCTTCTCACTGAAGCAAGTATTTGGGGGTGTTTTGTCTTTGTTTTTTTGCGGGGGGGGGTGTATACAACCAGCCGCTGGGGTGCCCACTCCAGCCCCTCTGCCTGCCACTCCGAGCCCACCTCCGGCCTCTGCCCGACCCCCTGTCCCACAGGTCATCTGCTACGTGTACTTCACGCGGGTCATCGCCATCCTGCTGCAGGTGGCCGTGCCGTTCCAGTGGCAGTGGCTGTACCAGGTGAAGACCAAGACCCCAGGTGGGGTGGGCAGGTGGGCCAGACAGTGGCTGGGGGTGGGGGGCTATGCCCGACACTGCCATGCCCCTTGCCCCGCAGCTCTTGGTGGAGGGGTCCACCCTGGCCTTCTTCGTGCTCACCGGCTACAAGTTCCAGCCGGCAGGCGACAACCCGTACCTGCAGCTGCCCCAGGAGGACGAGGAGGACATGCAGATGGAGCAGATGTGAGCCGAGGGGGCGGGGGCGGGGGCACCTCTGGAGGCAGAGTGGGTGGGGCTCCGGGACTGCACGGGTGGGGGGCGTGGGGGGAGGTGGGGGGAGGTGGGCAAGCGGCTCTGGGCGTGGACTTGATGAGCCCTGGGTGAGTGGCGCCTGGTGCCCCTCAACTGCCAGACCCCCTCCCTGCTGTTTGCCTTTAGAATGACTGATTCTGGGTTCCGGGAAGGCCTATCCAAAGTCAACAAGACAGCCGGCGGCCGGGAGCTTCTGTGATCAGCCCCCAGTGTCTGGACCGGTCCTCCCTCCCCCACCTCCCGCCTCCGCCCTCCGCACACATTCCTCACCCTCCAGCCCCGCTCCCAAGGCACGTGCGGTGGGGGAAAAGGGCAGCGCGGTGGGCACCCTGCTCTCCGGGCCCGGAGGCCCAGGAGCCCATTCCGAAGAGAGCTCCCTTGTCTCCTCCCCCCCCCCCCCCCCCCCCGGGGCAGCCCTGGCCCTGCCCCAGAGCCACCCACCGCTCACAACTGTGCAATAATGACCGACCTGTTTTGCTACCCTGGTTCCTTGCCTTTCTGGGTGTTGAGGCCTAACACAGGCTGTGCGTACAATTTAGAAACCCGTGTTCCTTGCGGAGGGAGGGTTGCAGCCTCCTGGTGTTGAGGACAGAGCAGTGGACACGACCCGCTCAAGGGGCTTACAGTCTGGGGTGGGGGGCCGGTCAGGGAGAGGGCTGAGTCACTGGACCGTTTCATCACAGGGCCTTGACCTAGTCTGGGAAGTCAGGGACAGGTGACTGGAGCAGTAGGGGACGGGCAGCAGGCCCAGGCGAGGGGACAGCACCCGCAGAGGCTGGCGGGCGGGAAAACGTGGTGGGCAGACCCACAAGAGCTCGCAGCGGAGACTGGACACGTAATGACTGCTTTATGCCACACCCTCGTCCAAGGCTTCTGTGGACGCTCCTTCCTATCAAAAAGCCTGTGAGACACAGAGAGGCTAAGTCACTTGCACAGGGCCACACAGCAGATAAGTTGGGAGACTCGGGACTCAAAACAGCAACAGTCTGATGTCGGACTGGGACTGATGTCGCAGCTGTGCTTTCCCACCAGCGGCACTGCTCCCTTGCATCTGGACTCCCTGCACCCAAACCTTTTGAACTTGCCCCCTTTGTTGTGTGATCCTAGATAAGTGGTTTCACCTGTTTCCCAGCCTGTGAAAGGGGTGGGGGGCGGTCCCACGAGGTCACCGAGTATGGCCCAGGATAATGCTGGGAGTGACTCAGCACAGCCTAGCTTTTTGTGAACTGCAGCGGGCTTTGAGGAATGACCTCTGACTGGGGACGGACCTGAACGTGTGCGCGACACACACACACACACACACACACACACACACACACACACACGGGCAGCTCTGGAGATGGGGCTCTCCCCTTCCTGTTCCAGCACACCCTTCAGCTAGAGTGCCCAGAGCCCCTTTTGGAACTCTGGGAGGTACTTCTTTGGGGAGGGGGGCACAGGCGGGGGACAATGGGTAGAGAATTGGGCTGGGGTCAAGGCTTCCTGCAAACGGAAGCAAGCTTAACGGGCACAGGTGAATAAATAGCCCTGCCAGACAGGGAAGTGGGGAGGCATTGCAGACTGAGGAAGTTACGTGGAGGCAGAGGAGCCCAGAATAGCCTGGCAGTCCCACTGCAGGGCTGGCTGGAGCTGGGCAGGGGCAGGGGGAGGGGGGAGAAGCTGGCAGAAGCCCCAGGACGCAGACGCGGTTGGACTTCTAACCGGTGCCTGCAGAAGCTGAGGAAAAGTTCAATGCAGGGAAGGACATGGCTGTACAGGATCAAGGTTTTACTCCCCGCGAGTGCGGGGCTGGGCAGGGTCGTGGCTCCCCAAAGATGTCCGCGTCCAGTCCGTGGAACCTGCCAATGCCATAGTTTGTGACAAAAGGCACTTTGCAGTGGTGATTCAGTGAAAGACCCTGAGACGGGAGGTGATCCTGGATTGCCCAGTGTCAGCACAAGGATCCTTGCAAGAGGTCCATCCGAGACGGAGGGGGATAAGAAAACTTGCCCGGAGGAGTGTACTGTGGGGCTGGAGGGACGGAGGGGCCACAAGCCTCGAGTGGAGTGGCCTCTAGAAGCGGAAAAGGCTGGAAGAGGATTCCTCCCCTGGAGCCTCCCGAAGGAAATGAAGGAACACAGGCCTACCTATACCTTGATTGCAGACATCTGCCCCCACCCCCAGACCTGTAAGATAATAAAGGGGTTATTTTCAGCCACCAAGTTTATGGTCATTTGTTACAGCAGCGGTCAGAAGCTCATACAGTTTAGGAACATGAACTCTGGACCCCAGCTCTTGCCAGCTGGGGGATATTGTGCAAGTGGTCAAAGCCCTCCGTTTCTTGGTCTGCAAAACAGGCAGAATAAACAAGGTTGGTGGGATTAGGCGCTGCATCTGGGTCTCACGGAGCCTTTCGCCTCGTTCCTGCGTATTCCTGTTTTCGACATCACGATGCCGTAGGATTGCGAATCTGGGTTTTTAGACAAGGTCCCCAGTTGCTGTAGAGCATGTGGTCTGGAAGCAATGAGCCTGCAGCAGGGAAACCGCGGACCACAGGGGTAAGAGAGGGGACAGACTGGGACAGGGAATGCAGGGGCCAGGGAGGAAGGGGAGGCCTTGGCTTGCGGACCTGGCGGGGCTGTCCCGGAAGTAAGGCACGAAGCGGGAGGAGCAGGTGTTGGAAAAATAAACACACAGTCCAGGTGTGCGGGACACCAGGCTGAGCATTCTGTCTGCTGATGCCACCAGCTTGTCACCCCAAGACTCAGAGAGAAGTTCCATGGTTGTGATGGTCCAGCTTACAGATTAGGAACTGGGGCTGGGAGGTCAAAAGCCTCTGGCCCTGTATCCTCCAAGGCGGGGGCGGGGGTGGGGGGGGGGGGGCGCAGCTAGAGGGGGCCCTGGTGCCCAGGCCTCTGCTGACTGCGGGGGGGGGGGGGGGGGGGGGGGGGGGGGGGAAAAGGAGTCAAGGGGCAGAGGAGACTCAACCAGGCCAAGTTTACTTTCAAGTTAATGAGTAATAAGTAGTGAGAAGGGGAAGCTCGGGTTGCACGGTGAGCGGAGGGAAATTCTCAGAAAGCAGTGAGGCAAAGACCCCATTCTGGAAGTGGGAGGCCAGGAGGGAGCGGTAGTCCCTGCCATTCCTGGGCCCGACAGTGCCTCTGAAGGGTCAGAGGTGAGGGGCGGGGGGAGGCGGGGAGGTCCAGCAGGTGTGGGGGGGGAGCACCTCCCCCCACCCAGAATTCATGGCCACTTCCTTCTCCTTCTTCTCTCCTTGCCCTTCTATCTAGGGTGGCCTGACGTGACCCAGGACACCCAGCTCCGTCTGCACTGTGCGGATAAACAGCAAATGCTCTGTTGGTCCCAGAAACCAACCGCACCCAGCTCAGGCAGCCTGGTTCTCCCTCCCTCCCTCCGTGGAATGCTGGGCAGGGTGCACCAGCCGACCAGAAGTCCCATCCCGAAGCCTCCTCCTCTGTCTCCCCTGCTGCCTTATCTTGCCTGTCATCCTCCTGCACTTCTGGGCAGAAGTGCCCACCCCAGGAAGAAGCCTCAGAGAATTCTTTCCTAACAAACGCTGTTCTGCACTTGCCTTCATCGCTCTGGTCACTTCCTAGCGATCGGGGACAGGACCCTTCCCAGACTTCCACCACCATGGGCATAAAGTGTATAAGCCCAGGGCTCTGAAGCATCTTAGCACCTCTCCTTGTCAAAACAGCAGGAGCTATCATCCATCCGATCCAGTCCTTCGGCAGGATTAACGGAGACTCAGGGAAAGAAGGAACCAGGCCTGGAAGGGAGGCAGAGGCCAGCAGCAACACCTGCCCAAGACGGTCAAAGAGCGCCAATGTTTAAGGCTGTGATTAATCGAGGAACTAGGGTAGGGTTGGGGTAGAGCAAGGGCATAGAGGAAGGGATGGGGGGTTGGGAGATCCTAGCAGGTTCCCCGTCCTGTGTCAGAAGTCTGTTCTCGACTCTGGACAGTAAGCAGGCATTGCCCTCTCCCTGCTTCTTCCAAAGAAAGGGTGTTGCAATCAAAACAGACAGGGGCCAAGTTTGTTCTGTTTCTGCTCGCCTCCCCCGCCTCCAGGCATGCCAGCAGAGCCAGGAAAGGAGCGTGGTTTACAGGAAGTCCGCACCGAGCTCCCCTTTAACCCCTTCCTTTGGACTCTGGAAACCAGCCCTTCAGAGATGGGGACCCTCCACACCAGTTGCCAACTGCACCCCGGACTTCACAAACCCCTTACCCCGGACGCACAGGCTTGCTGGGAATCCAACAGATGCACATCAAAATGACGCCCAGGCAAAAAATGCAAAGCTTTGCCAACAGGTCGTCATGGCGAGGCAGTGGGGAAATCAGCAATTTCCTGCAGGGTCAGCAAGAATGTAAATCAATACAGTCATGGAGGGAAATACAGAAATATCTGGCGAGATTATTCGCGTACATGAGTCCCCTTTGATCCAGGGTTACGTGCTTTCATGGCAAGAGCGACCCCGCGTAGTGAGCGCCATCGATAACCTCACTTTACCTGGGGAAACTGAGGCTCGGGGTGGCTATTCGTCAGGTGGCCAAAGTTGACCACTACTAGAAAGGGTGGCGGGCTCAACATGACTCACTGGAGAAAACTCGGCTCGGCTCGTAACCATGCAACTCGGTCCGCGGGAAAGGCGGGTTCCTTTCGCACACGTGCGGCGATTGCCTCAAAGAACAGGAGGCTCTCTTGGCACTGATATTAAACAATCTCTAAGGGACATTGTTTGTGAAAAAGCAAGGTGTGACCCAGGCAGGGAGACCCGGAAGTACAGGACACGCAGAGAACACTGATCACTTGTTTTCAAAACTCCCCAACGCTTACCAATGCGTAAGGTGCCTCTGGAAGGAGCCAGAAGTTCAACCGTACTGTGATATTTGAGACCTGGAAGTTGGCCAACGGGAAAAGGAGGAAAGTGACCTTTGCCCTGTACACCTTCTTGCATCTCTTAGCCGTTGAACCATTTGAGGATATCAGGTATTCATACCAAAAAACTAAATATAATTCATAATAATAGTAATAATGACAGATTAAGAGAATGTTGATATAAGACCAAAAAAGCTAGCAATGGAGACTTTGCTCAATGATGACTTAAAAAAAAATTTTTATTTATTTATTTGAAAGACAAAGATCACAAATGGGCAGGGAGGCAGGCGGGGGGGTGCGGGGGGAGCAGGCTCCCCGCCCAGCAGAGAACCCCATGTGGGGCTCGATCCCAGGACCCTGAGATCATGACCTGAGCCGAAGGCAGAGGTTTAACCCAATGAGCCACCCAGGTGCCCCAATGATGACTTTTTAAATCATCATAGTCATTCAGGCCATGTCTGTCACCTGACGAGAGTAGGTGATGAGAGTTCCAGGCTCCCCTTGCCCTAAAAAGCATGCTCCCCTGCATAGCAAACTTCTACACATACTGCAAAGCCCAGCTGACATATCCTCTCCTCTCAGAAACCTTCCCTGACCTTCCAAGCACCAGGGTTCTTCTCCACTGGGAAGAAGAGTGGGGCACAGAGTGTCTGGGCTGGACTCTGTCCCCCACCCCCCCAGCCTTATCCAAGCATGGAGGAAGGGCTTTCGCTACCAGCGTAGAGATGGACTGGTAGGAAGGGTTTGGTTAATAAACGCATGGCCAGAAGTGGACTGGGGATCGGGCCCCGATATCTGGGGTGGGGGACTCTCTGGTCCTCGGTATTCCTCTACTACTACGTACGTACAATGAGAATAGTTTCACCAGCTGTCCTTGACCCTGAGGGAGGCCATGGCAAAGGGAAGGTGTGTTTGTGCTGTAGGAGGACATGCCCTTGGGTTAGTTACCCCAGGACACACCGGCCCCAGGGACTGAAAAGCTTAGGAAACGGTATTGAGAAATCTGGGGCAGCCCCAGGGAGGGGGAGGCCACGGGAGCTGTGGGCTGGACTACGGCGGGGGTGGGGGAAGGCAGGAGCCGGATAAAAGGCCCCCTCTCACCGCCTCTGCTCATTCCCTCCCAAGCCTCTCCCTCCATCCGTCAGTCCCTCTGTCCCTCCTTCTCCCTGGGCACCATGGGGCCTGCCTTGGGCCCCAGTCTGCTGCTGCTGCTGACCAGCTTCCCCCTGGTGCTGGGGGATCCCCTGTGAGTAGTCACAATCCCTCCCCAAACGTGGTCACTTCTGAAGTTGGGAGTGGGTGTTTGTGGGGTCAGGTCTCAGGAGAATTCGGGGAAAGAGGGGTCAGTGGGTTGGGCTGTTGATGAATTCGGGTTTCCTATGAGCTCGAGTTCGAGAGCTGGGTGTTTGTGGGATTCAGGGTTGTAATGGGGGGTGTGCATTTCTCGAACCAGGAGTCTGCGGGTTTAGGGTGCATGTGCTGTGGTGTTCAGTGATTCTGTCGCAGTCGTGATTCAGAGGCCTCGAGATCTGACTGCGTAGACCTTGGGAGTTTCACGATGTGTGGGTGAGGATTGGGATGCCAGGTCTTTAGAATAGCATCCGCTGCCTGTGCCCACTCCGGCAGGTTCTCCATGATCACCCCCAACATCCTGCGGCTGGGGAGCAAAGAGACTGTGCTGCTGGAGGCCCACGACTGGAAAGAGAAAATTGCAGTCACAGTCACAGTCCATGACTTCCCGGCCAAGAAGCAAGTGCTGTTCAACGAGAAAACCGAGCTGAACAGCGCCAATGAGTACCTGAGCGCGGTCACCATCACGGTGGGTGCACAGGCTGATGTCCACCCCCTTCCCTTTTTGAGCCCTTCCTACTTTGGAGCCCACTCCTGAGACTCCTCCTTCAATTAGCCCCTCCTATCCTGAGCCCCCTGTCTGGGTCCCCCTTCTCTGACCCCTATGGCCTCTCCGAGTGGCCCTCCTCTCCCAGCCTGGGCACACCAGGGAGAGCAGGAGGGCTGCACAGGGGCTATTGGTGGGTGGGGCAGTTGTGGGTCCCACCAAAGGCCTGGGGGCTGGATGTGGGCCAGGGGCCCAGAAGGAGAGCCCTAATGTCCCTCTCTGGTCCACCCCTAGATCCCCAACAACAAGGATTTAATATCAGAGAAGGGAAAGAGTTTTGTGACTGTCCAGGCAACCTTTGGGGCCACCGTGGTGGAAAAGGTGGTGCTGATCAGCCCTCAGAGCGGGTATCTCTTCATCCAGACAGACAAGACCATCTACACGCCCGGCTCCACGGGTAATGGGAGGGGCAGCGGCTGGAGAGGGCGGGGCCCGGGCTGTGGGCAGGGGCAGGGCCTCACCCAGCGCCCCCTCTCTCTAACACCCCCTCCCAGTCCACTATCGGATCTTCACCGTGGACAACAACCTGCTGCCGGTGGGTCGGAGTGTCATCATCGACATCCAGGTACGAGCCAGCCAGGGCCCCACAGACGCCCCGAGAAAAGACTCAAGGAGAGACCAAGAGAGAGGCTCCAGAAAAGGCGCACCTGACGAGACCTAAAGACAGAGAAATGCGTTAGAGGCACAAACACAGAAAGAACACTGGAGATGGGGCAGAGATCCAGGGATACCACGTGGATTCTGGCTCCAGATAAATCCCGGGTCGCTGAACCCCTTCCTGGGCCTCAGCCTTCTCATCAGAAGATTGGGGTGACACGGATAAAACCTATGTAGCTCATTCCGCCTCCTGCAGCCAGAGGGCGCCCGCGAGCATCCAACTCACGTCCCGCCCTCCTCTACCCAGAGCCCTCCAGGTGTTCCCACCTCCCTGGGGTAAAACTGTAAGGCCTCCTGCGGTCCCCAAGGCCCTGCGCGACCTGCCCTGTCCCCTTCCTGTCTCTTCCCCTTACTCGGCTTCAGCCACATGGGCCTCCTTGCTGTATCTCCAACTGCCATGCAGGACCTGCCTCAGGTCCTTTGCACAGGCTGTTCCCCTGTACCCAGAAAACCCTCTTCCTCCAAATACCCACACTGCTTGCCCCTCGCGCCCTTCAAGTCTTTGCTCAAATGTCACCAATGTCCCAGTTTTACAGAGAAGCCTCCTTGAGCATCCTGTAAAGTTGCAACCTCCTTCCCCCTCAACCTACACACACTTGACTCTTCTCCCTTATTGTCATCTCCTCTCGGCATCCTAGCAATTGGATTTATTCATTTGCTAATTGCCCCCCCCCAACCTCCACGGAACCTAAATTCCACACGGGAAGGGATTTTTTTTTTTTTTTATCTGTTCATTCAGGACCTTATCTCCTGAACCCAGCACAGTGCTTGGCATATAATAACTTAAAATTTACAGGGAGAAATCATGCAAAGGGAACAGGGACCAGGTTCTGACAGCCCTGAGCTGATTTGGGGAGTCAGTGGAATTTGTGGGAACCGGTGAACACACACTTCTAAGGGCACAGCCTCGGCCCAGTCCCAGTCCCAGTCACCCCAAACCAACAGGAATCCATTCTCCACAATTATCCCCATCTCCAGGAGGAGCCAGAGAGCCAGCTGCCCACAGGATGTCTCCTGACATTTAATTATTGGCAACAAATGAAATAACGTGGACTTGGTCGAACCACGTGGAATTGCTATCCGTGTGGGTCAAAGAGTCAAACGCAGGCAATTCTTTGTGGCCCAGATTCCTGCAGGAAGGAGGTGATAAGTGCTGGTTATTGTTAGTCTTCAGACAGACCCTGATGACTGTGAACTCCTGCTTACTTTAACCACGTCCCAAGCCAATGAAGTAGGGGCTCTATTTATCTCCTTTTTCTCCGTGGGCACATTGAGCACAGAGAAGTTAAGTAACTTGCCCAAGGTCACACAGCTCACCAATGACAGCGCGGGGATTTGAATCCAGGCTGACTGACCCAAGTCCATGTTCAAAAGCAGGAGGCATGACACACAGAGAGTGGTCAGACACAGAGAGGGAGAGGAGAGCCTGAGGGCTAAGCCTGATCTCTGAAGAGACACACCCTCCCTGTCTCCGCAGACCCCAGACGGTGTTCCCATCAAGCGGGACTTCTTGTCTTCTCTAAACCAGGCTGGCATCTTGTCAAAGTCTTGGAACATCCCGGAGTTGGTCAAGTATGTCATGCAGTCCTGGAGGGGGTTCCCTTTCCCAAGGGAGGGCGTGGGGGCACGTGGGGCTCACCGCCCTGTCTTCCCCACAGCATGGGGCAGTGGAAGATCCAGGTCCACTACGAAGATGCCCCGCAGCAAGTCTTCTCTACTGAGTTCGAGGTGAAGGAATACGGTAAGAGGAGGAGGGTGTCTGGGTGGGGGGTCCCCGCAGCGCCAGACCCCAGGCCCCAGCGCTGGTGCCCTACTGGTATGTCTCTTCCCCCAGTGCTGCCCAGTTTTGAGGTTCACCTGGAGCCTGAAGAGAAATTCTACTATATCGATAACCAAAATGGCGTGACGGTCACCATCACAGCCAGGTGAGGGTCTGGGAATGAGGCCAGGGGGAGGGATAGGTGAGGTGAGAACCAAGTGAGGGTGCAGGGGAGCTGCAGGAGGAGCGAGTAGGTGCTGAGCATGCCTTTCGGGAGAGGAGCATCTGAGACTCTCTTGCCTCTCAGGTTCTTGTACGGGAAGAATGTGGATGGAGTAGCCTTCGTCATCTTTGGCGTCCAGGACGGTGACCACAGGATTTCTCTGGCCCAGTCCCTCAGTCGCATTAAGGTGCTCTGCTCCTCCTCGCCGTCTCCGCTCTGAACATCCAGCCTCACCCCTCCCCCTCTCTGAGACTCCTCTCCCCTCCCCAGATCAACGATGGCACTGGGGAGGCCAAGCTGAGCCGAAATGTCCTCATAAACGGGGTGGAACCCTCCCGACAAGAAGCCTTGGTGGGGATGTCCTTGTACATTTCGGTCACTGTTGTCTTGGACTCAGGTGAGACCTGGTCTGAGGGCAGAGGCCCAGCTGAGGGGGGAGGCCCCGTTGGAGGGCAGAGGCCCGGAATGAGGGGGGAATCCAGTCTGAAAGAGGAGGCCCAGTCTGAGGAGGGAAACCCAGAATGAAGGTGGGATTCAGTCTGAGAAGGAGGCCTGGTCTGAGGTGGGAGGCCCGGTAGGAAGGCGGGGTCCAGTCTGGAGGGGTGGCCCAGGAGCCTGCCCTCATGGCTGGCCCCCTCAGGCAGCGACATGGTGGAGGCGGAGTACAGCGGGCTCCCCATCGTGACCTCCCCCTACCAGATCCACTTCACCAAGACACCCAAGTTCTTCAAACCATCCATGCCCTTTGACTTCATGGTGAGACCCAGGGTGGACCTGTAACCCCCAACCCGGCTCCTGGCACTGGCCCCACCTCTGGGTCCACTTGTGTGCCCTCCACCTGCCCCCACAGGTGTTCGTGACAAACCCTGATGGCTCCCCAGCCCACGGCATCCCCGTGGAGATCAAGAGTCCCCATAAAGATCAAGAGTCCAAAGACCAAGACCTGACCTCGACACGGAATGATGGTGTGGCCATGCTGACCATGAACACACCCAAGAGCAAAGAGCCCCTGACCATCACTGTGAGTCCTCGCCTGCCTGGGGCCCCATTGCAAAGAGCCGGGCACAGAGGGTCCCTGCCCTCTGCCCCCAGCCATCCTGACACCGGCAGAGGAGGGCCCTTTTACTTGCATAAGGGAATCATGCCATTCCTTTAAGGATATTTGCACTCACACCGAGATGTGTTCATTCTCATAGAGGGGTCCTTCTGGCTGCTCAGCTATCTTAGAAGGATCACTGTGATTATATTCAACCCACCTAGATCATCTAAAACAAGCTCCCATCCTCTGATCCTTTATTTAATTCCGTTGGCAAAGTTCCTCTTGCCACAGAAAGTACCAGATTTGCAGGTCCCAGGACTTAGGACATGGACATCTTTGGGAGGCCAGTATTCATCCTTCTTTCCTTGCCCAGGTACGCACGAAGAAGGAGGGTATCCCAGAGTTTCGACAGGCCACCAGGCAAATGAAAGTGCAGCCCTACAACGCCATGGGCAACTTCAAAAACTACCTGCATCTCTCTGTGCCTCGCTCGGAGCTCAAGGCTGGGGAGACTCTCACTGTCAATTTCTACCTGCGAGTGGACCCCAGCCAGGAGCAGTCCATCACCTACTACACCTACCTGGTCTGTGGCTTGCTAGGATCCCAGGCACCCCCCTCCCCGCCGCTCCTCCAGAACCCCCAATCTCAGGTCGCCCCATCCGCCCCCCCACCTTGCTGATCTTTATACCGACCTGCCCCTCCCAGATCATGAACAAAGGGAAGATTTTGACTGTGGGCCGCCAGAAGCGGACACCTGGCCAGGACCCGGTCGTCATGTCTCTGAAAATCACTCCGCAATTCATTCCTTCCTTCCGCCTGGTGGCTTATTACACAGTCACTGGCAGCGACGGCAAGAGGGAGGTGGTGGCCGACTCCGTGTGGGTGGACGTCAAGGACTCCTGTATGGGCACCGTAAGCTTCCCAAGGCTCCCCCTTCACCCATCTTGGGACCCCCCCCCCCCCCCCCCCCGCTCCTCCCTTGGCCTCCCCCCCCCCCCCCCCCCCCCCCCCCCCTGCGGGGGGGGGGGGGGCACTGCTCTGTTCCAGCCCCAGGGCCTCTCTTGCTCCCACACTCTCTCTCCTGGCCTTCAGCCTTGGGTCCCTCTGGCTCCCCCTTCCTCCCCTTCCTCTCCTGCCAACTGCTGCCCCCGGACTGACCGAGAAGACCCCTGGCAGCGCTGACCCCTCTTCTCCTGCCCCTCCTGCTCCCCCGCAGCTGGTGGTGAAAGGTGTTAGGAAGGGCGAAAGGCCGTATCTGCCTGGACAGCAGATGATGCTCCAGATCGAGGGTGACCCGGGGGCCCGAGTGGGGCTCGTGGCGGTGGACAAGGGGGTGTTCGTGTTGAACAAGAAGAACAAGCTGACTCAGAGCAAGGTGCGCCCCTCCCCCCACCCCCCAGCCCCGATGGTTGGGTAGAAGGCAGCAGAGGCAAAGGGGTGGCCTGGGGCTGAGGTGGCATTTGCGCGGAGCAGCGGAGAGCACAGGAAGCGCTGTCAGGCCTGCGCTGGAAGGAGCGGACACGGCGGGCGCAGTGGGAGTGCGGTTGGTCGGGTCCACGCTGGGGGTGCTCGAGGCCACCGGCTGGCTCAAGGCTCTGAGGGGTCTGGGGGGAGAACCAAGGGAAGGGCGGGCGCGTGGGCCCCGGGAGCTGGAGGCCCGCACGTGACCGCTTCCGGCCCCCGCAGATCTGGAACGTGGTGGAGAAGGCGGACATCGGCTGCACGGCGGGCAGCGGGCAGGACTACGCTGGGGTCTTCTCGGACGCGGGGCTGGCCCTCAAGACCAACAAAGGGCTGCAGACGGCCCAGAGGACCTGTGAGCGCCAGGGAGGGGGCGGCGCCTCTGCCCTCAGGCTGAGAGCACTGGAGGGCTGGGTGCTGGGGTGGGGGGCCCGGGTTCCAGTCCTGCCTCGGCCACCACCTAGCCAGTCCCGGCTTTCCGAGCCTCGGTTTCCTCCTCTGTCGCCTGGGAGCAACAGCTCCCCTCCCCCGTGGCTACTGAGAGGGCCTGTCTGAGGGAGGAGCGCCTGGAGGGCTCCCGATCAGTCCTTGACCCATCCCGTTGGTGTCCGCCTGCCCCTCAGCTCTCGAGTGCCCCAAGCCAGCCGCCCGGCGCCGCCGCTCCGTCCAGCTCATGGAGAAGAGGCTAGACAAAGGTGGGAGCCCTGGCCGCCTCCGAGCCTTGTGCAGGCCGGGGAGTGGGGGGGGGGGGGGGCCGCCAAGGGGCCTGGCTGGCCGTGGGGGCGGCCTCCCTGCCGTCTGTCCCGTCTGTCCCGAGGGCCTTCGGCTCCGAGGCCGGGGCTGCGGGCGTGACGCGGGCTCTGCGCCCCCACAGCCGGCCAGTACCCGAAGGACGTGCGCATGTGCTGCACGCAAGGCATGCGGGACAACATCATGAAGTACCCCTGCGAGCGGAGGGCGCAGTTCATCGCCCACGAGGAGCAGGAGCGCTGCGTGAAGGCCTTCCTGGACTGCTGCAACTACATCACCCAGCTGCGGCTCAACTACAGCCACGACGACCCGCTGGGACTGGCCAGGAGTGAGTCTGGCTGCGGGGGGCGGGGGGAGGGGGGGCGGGGTGCTGCTGAGAGTGGACGGGGGAAGCCAGAGAAGGGAGGGGCCTGTCTGAGGGAGGAGGCGTGTCTGAGTTGGGAGGGGGCCTGTCTGAGGGAGGAGGCCCCTTCAGAGGGGAGCGTCTATCTGAGATGGGTTTTCAGCTTGCATTTACCAAAGAAAACTAATTTATGGTGCTTTCCAAAGAGGTGCTAACTCAATGCCTAACAACCTTTGTGGCTTCATTTTAATTCATTCATCCATTCATTCATTCATTCATTCATTCATTCAGTTCTGGGTAAGACCAAATGTGTACCCACTTGAAGGTTTACATCTCAGGCCGAATGAATCCTAAGCAAAGCCGAGAGAGATTTCTCTTGTAATAACCCCACTTAAAGCAGGCCACAGCAGCCGAGGGGACTGGCGTGGTCTAACTGCCGTTTGCTGAGAGGCTTTGAGCCCCCTGAGGCCTGATCCCTCCTTTTCCAAAATGCTTTTTAAAAATGGGTCTTGACTGGGGGAAAAATCTCTCTGCTGGGACAGGCGCTGGCGAAACTGAACCCAGGGACAGCGGACGGCGAGCAGCACAGGACCTTTTGTGAGGGTCACCTTGGCAAATTCCCAGCTCCTCCCAGCCTTTCCGGATTGTTCTTTTTAACCATTTTATGCAGAGCGTTCGCTGCCCTGGTGATCATTTTACCTGGTCCTTGGAACCCTTCTTTTGTACATCCCACTGTTTTCTTTTTTTAAAGATTTATTTAGTTATTTATTTATTTATTCATCTGACAGGCAGAGATTACAAGGAGGCAGAGAGGCAAGCAGAGAGAGAGAGGGAAGCAGGCTCTCTGCTGAGCAGAGAACCCAATGCGGGACTCGATCCCAGAACCCTGAGATCATGACCTGAGCCGAAGGCAGTGGCTTAACCCACTGAGCCACCCAGGCGCCCCATCCCACTGCTTTCATGGGGGACCAGAAATTGTGTCCTTCAAACTGGGCTCCAAAAAAGGCCCATGTGAGCGGCTCTTAAAATAGAGGGAAGTTACCTTATTAACTACCGGATGAAAAGTCCTGTAAAGAGAATACCTTTGCTTAAAAACTGAAGAAGAAGAGGAAATTTCACAGCAGTACGCTGCCTGATCAAAGCAAAACTAATCCTTTTTTTTTTTTTCTTTCAATAGTCACCAACAGAAAAAGTGAAAACAGGCCTAAAAACCTTTTCTTCCCCCTGAACTGTGTGAGGACCCACCACCCCCGACTAGCTCAGTGTGGATTTCCTAGAAGCAGAGATATTCTCCCAGAAAACCCAGCACAGACACCAGAATTAGGACATTAATGTGGACTCGTCACCACCAAACCTTCTAGCCCCATTCACGTGGCTTTGGTCTGGTCTGGTTTGGGTTTGCGTCCTTTACAAGAACAGGATCTGGTCCAGATTTGGACGTCCTATTTGCTGGTGGGGGTCTCCTTAGCATCTTTAGATCTGCCCAGCCCCTATCAGAGAGTCCATCGTGCAGCGACTCTCATGTCCAACTCTTTTGGGGGCCCATCCCTCAGTTTGGGTTGGCTCAGTGTTTCCTCATAATCACGTTCAGCTTTTGCATTTTCGACAGCTCTGTCACAAAAGAGACATTGTGGCCTTGTTAGTGCATCGTATCAGGGGCCTTATGACCTTGATTTTGTCCCATTGTTGGTGATGTGATCCTTGATCACTTGGCTAAGGCCGTGTGTGCTGGGTTGCTTCACTGTAAAGTTCCCTTTGTTCGCTTACAGTTGCTTTTGAAACTCCTTATATGGGAACACGTATTTTTTTTTGTGCACACTTATATTTTTATTAATTTTTTTGCTCTTTATAGGCAGTCACTTCTTAAAGGCAGACATTGCCAAAGCGGGCAGATATTTATAAATTCTTTTAGCTGGAGGGCTAGCACTCCCTCCACCAACACCGCTAAAAAAGAACCAAAGATTTCTAACGTACGTGAACAAAGGCCTCTCCCTTCAATCTGTGTGAAATATACTAACCCAGGCTCACTGCTTTCTACTCCAGTGAGCTACAGACATCCTTGCTCAAAGAGGAAAATTAGACAAAAAATATCCCATCTACCAGCATCGGGCTTATGCCCCGCTTGGGTGTTTTCATTCCTTAACATTGTGCACTTTTTTTTTTTTCTTTTTAGCCAATTGGGGGTGAGACAGAGTTGTTCACGTGTCCATACCCCAAAGGCACTTTGATGGGTTATTCCAGAACGTGGGTGGACTGAGGCATCAGCGGGCTTCACCTTTTTTATTTCGCAGACCCAGAGCCGAATTACAGTCTGCCCATCATGTTTTAAAGAAAGTCCAGACAGGGTTGGACCCTCTTCCAGCCCCCCACCCCATCTACTTGCTGATGGTGTCAGCCAGGCTTGAAAAGGTCACCCCCTCCACACCCCCTCACCATCAGGTCTGGGGAGTCTGTGGAGTCTGCCGTTTTCCTCCAGGCACGGGGCCTGGGAGCTACTGGGCTTAGAGAGAGAGGCTCAAGCGTGTGCTTTCAAGCCTATGAAAATTGGGGGAGGGGTACATCATATAACCAGCCTGGATTATTTTTGCCTTCATACCGATACAATTGTAAAATGTAATTTTTTTTAAACTTTGTGGGAATTTGACCCTTTATTTTTTTTATTTTTTTAAAGATATTATTTTTTTATTTGACAGAGAGAGATCACAAGTAGGCAGAGAGGCAGGCAGAGAGAGAGGGGGGACGCAGGCTCCCCGCTGAGCAGAGAGCCCGATGCGGGACTCGATCCCAGGACCCTGAGATCATGACCTGAGCCGAAGGCAGCGGCTTAACCCACTGAGCCACCCAGGCGCCCTATAAAATGTAATTTTTAATAGTGTTTTTATGGAGGGAAGAGTCACAAATTTAAACACAACTGGGCGCCCTCCTCCAAAGCCATCGCGCGGCCATGGGTGAGTTCTGCTGTTAGGACAGTGGAGAGATGGGTCTGTTCTAAACCCCTCGCTCCCCTCCCCACCTCACCCCCTGCCTCCCAGGTGACATGGATGAGGACATTATTCCGGAAGAGGAGATCATTTCCCGAAGCCAGTTCCCTGAGAGCTGGCTGTGGACCGTAGAGAGTCTCAATGAACCTGAGAAAAATGGGTAAGGCCGAGATACCCCCCCCTTCAACCCACCCCCCAGACCAGTTCCTACAGCATCCCAGACTGGATCCACTTAATTTGCATGCGCCCCAACCCCCCACTTTTCTGGAGTCGCTGTGCAACCCCACAACCCAGCCTAGAAAAATTGAGAGTCAGGCTACTTACCTTTGTCCAGTCACGAGCCCCTCCAACTCTTCCCTGGGGACCCCTCCATCCTTGCTCTCTCCCACACCCCGGACACCTGTCTTCTAAGGCTTCCACGTCTCCCTCCCCATCCAGAATCTCCACGAAGACCATGAATGTGTTTTTGAAAGATTCCATCACCACTTGGGAGATTCTGGCTGTGAGCTTGTCGAAGAACAAAGGTGAGAGAAGGTGGTGGGGTCCCATCCTCCAGAGGCGGGGACTCCGAGGCCACTGGGCATTTCCTCATCCCATCCAGAGAGATCTCCATTTCTTGATGGCTAGAGGAGGGTCAGATCCTACTCTGTGGGTGA
>NC_081558.1:4626691-4652159 GCF_022355385.1 Mustela nigripes | reverse complement strand
CATAGCCCAGTGCTTTTTGTAGATCGACTTTACTTTGAGAGCGGGTTTTAGGTTCATGGGAAAATTGAGGGGAAGGTACAAAGATCCCACACACCCCTATGCCATAGCCCAGTGCTTTTTGTAGATCGACTTTACTTTGAGAGCGGGTTTTAGGTTCATGGGAAAATTGAGGGGAAGGTACAAAGATCCCACACACCCCTATGCCACCTCCCCGCATACCCAGCATCCCACCCCTGCACGGTGTATTTTTTACACGGGCACATCAGCGTCACCCTAAGTTCATGGCTGATGTTAGGGTTCAATCTATATAGGTTTTGGACAAAGTTATAAGGATGTATATCCACCACTGCAATATCACACAGAATAATTTGCAACCACAAACACCCTTGAGGGGTGATGTCGATTGGGCAGTGGGTAGAGCGATTAAGAAAACACAGAAGAGGAAGCAGAATGAAATGCGTGATTGGAACATCGGTGGTTGGATTATGAAACCTGGCTGTCCCAGGGCTGCCACCCTGACAGTCTTGAGCAGTGCAAGGAGAGGGGTGCACTAACTTTAAGCGCCAATTTTAAGTGTGCTCCTCAAAACTCGGATGCCCAGATAAGTAATATTTTCATGCAATCATTTTTTTTCACATAAAAAAATGATTGCATGAAAATATTACTTATAATTTTTTTCACATAAAAAAAATTCATGGTGAACAAAATATCTACGTTTTAAATAGAAGCCAGGGCTGCACCAAGCCGTACTGGAGTTTGAGGCAAGAGGAAGAAGAGCAGGGAGAGGGGAAGAGGGAGAAGCAGACTCCCCACTGAGCAGGTCGCCTGATGCAGGACCCTGAGATCATGACCTTGAGCCAAAGGCAGACACTCAACCGACTCAGCCCCCTTAGGTGCTCCAAAAGCTACAGTTTAGATCCTTGTCCTAAAAAGCATGTTTCCTGAACCACTAGCCA
Organism: Mustela nigripes; assembly: GCF_022355385.1. Taxonomy (NCBI): domain Eukaryota; kingdom Metazoa; phylum Chordata; class Mammalia; order Carnivora; family Mustelidae; genus Mustela; species Mustela nigripes. Next base: position 4,651,203 of record NC_081558.1, on the reverse strand, counting down.
TCTGGCAAAGGTGCTTTACCTGGGTGTCTGTTAGAAATTCAGAATCACGGACCCCACTCCTGACGTGCTGAATCAGAACCTGCACTTTAATGTGGTCCCTTGGTGGGGAGGGGGTGTCTGCTGCATGTAGAGCCACTGGTCTGGTTCCAAGCTGAATGGTTCTCTGTGGTGGGGCCCTGCCCTGGGTGTTGTAGGATGTTGAACAGGATTCACAGCTTCTACCCGCTAGATTACACTAGCACAAACTGCCCCCCCGTTGTAACATGTCACCAAATGTCCCCCAGGAGTTGCCCAATGTCCGCTGGGCAGGATGTGGTGCAGAATCCTACAGGGCCCTGTGGTTTTTGGATTTCGCTCTCTGTGTCCTTGTGACACCTTCTTGATGTCACTGTCTCCCCAGGCACAATTTTAACTCTCCACACATTAGCTCTGTCAATGCTCACAACCACCCTATGTGCGTAGTACTAGTGTTTGCCTACAAATGAGGATATGAAGCCAGGGAAGGAAGGTGACTTGCCAAAGACCACTGGGGGATGAACCTTCCAGAAACCCCATCTTAGAGCTTCGGAGTAAATATGGTAGCATTGTAACCAACAGAACCTGGAAATTCCAGACTCCTGAGCTCCTATGAATTCAAGAGTCAAGGTTATAAGCAGGGAGCTTCCCAAGCTTAAATGACTGGGCTCAAATCTCAGGTCTTCCTGTAGAGAGCTGCGTGGCCTGAGTCGAGTTACTCAACCTCTCTGTGTTCATCCATAAAATGGACACAATAGAAATAGTATCTACTCACCGTGTTATTGGGATGAGTCTATGAGTTAATACACAGGAAACCCTTATAATGGTGCCTGGCATATTACAGAGATCCGATGTGTGTGGGTTATTTTTGGAGCCAAACATATTTTAGAGGCCAAAGGGTAAATGCTTTTCGGACACACAGGGACGCTTCCTCAAATCCCACAAATCATGCACCAGAAGTCAGTCATCTTTATTTTTTTAATGAATATATTTTTAAAAAGACAGTTTTAAGTGTACAGAAACAATTGAGCAAAAAGCAGAGAGTTGACACACACCCTACCACTTCTCCCAATTCCCATTTTTAACCTCTATTTGCATTAGAGTGCTACATCTGCTACAACTGATGGGCCCATACGGATACGTTATTTTTGTTGTTGTTTAAGATTTATTTATTTGAGAGAGAGAGTGTGTGTGTGACCCTGAGATCATGACCGGAGCCGAAATCAAGAGTCGGACGCACCGACACTGAGCCCCGCAGGTGGTCCTGGGTACATTATTATTAACTGTAGCCAATAAATAGCTTAGCGCTCCCCTTCGGTGTTGTACCTTCTGGGGGTTTGGACCAACCTGTAACAATAGGTAGCCGCCGTACCGGTATCACCTAAAGAAGTTGTCTCACTGCCTTTTTTTTTTTTTTTTTTAAGATTTTATTTTTTTTTTTGACAGACAGAGATCACAAGTACGCAGAGAGGCAGGCAGAGAGAGAGAGAGAGAGAGAGGGAAGCAGGCTTCCTGCGGAGCAGAGAGCCCGATGCGGGGCTCGATCCCAGGACCCTGAGATCATGACCCGAGCCGAAGGCAGCAGCCCAAACCACTGAGCCACCCAGGCGCCCCGTCTCACTGCCTTAAAAGTAACAGGGACAGTGTGTCAGAAGTCGTTCCTCTTCTGGTTCTCTTTCGGTCCTTCCATCTTGTCCAAAGGGGAGCGTTCAGTCTGGGCCAAGCATGCCTTCATCTCTCCTGCTCTCGTTCAACAACTTTGATCAGCAAGGAGAGGGGAGCCAGTGCGACTTTGTGCGCGAGCTAACCAGTATCCAACAAAACCATTTTTGCTTTCCTCGAGGGAGCCTCCTATTTATGGTGCAAAAGCTGCTGTTTCACACACCATAGTAAATTAAATTTGAGTTTAAAAATGTAGAAACAGGCCGCCTAGTTGGTTCAGTGGGTTAAGCCGCTGCCTTCAGCTCAGATCATGATCTCAGGGTCCTGAGATCGAGTCCCGCGTCGGGCTTTCTGCTCGGCAGGGATCCTGCTTCCCTCTCTCTCTCTCTCTGCCTGCCTCTCCATCTACTTGTGATCTCTCTCTGCCAAATAAATAAATAAAATCTTTTTTTAAATGTAGAAACAGGGGCATCTGGCTGGCTCAGTCGATGGAACGTGCCACTCTTGACCTTGGGGATGCAAGTTCGAGCCCCAGGCTGGATGTAGAGATGACTAAAAAATAAACTCAAAAAAATGTAAAAACAAATAGTAGATAAGAAATGGTAAATAGCTCCATGATTAGAGCAGACATCACAAAGACAATGAACAGGGTTAGGGTTAGGAAATAAGAATTTCGTTCAAGCCTCTGATAATTTTTTTTCACCACTGAAGAATAAGGCAAAAAATCTTAATAGATGTCTTAGTGTAATATTATTTTTATTTGTTTGGCTTTTTTTAGCATAACAGTATTTTCAATATGATGTTTTTGTAAATGTTGCTTGCATCAGCCCTTTGCTTGAATTTATTTAATTTTTTTAAAGATTTTATTTAGTCATTTGACAGAGAGAAAGAGAACACAAGCAGAGGGAGAGACAGAAGCAGGCTCCCGGCAAAGCAGGGAAAGCCCGAAATGGGACTTGATCCCAGGACTCTGGGATTACGACCTGAGAGGGAGGCAGTGACTTAACCCACTGAGCCACCCAGGCGTTCCCTTTCGCTTGAATTTAATGCAGTAACCGTGACAATGCAAATAACCATTGTTTCTGGCATCATTTTCACTTCCTGTATATCGGCCCTGTCCATCGGAAATACAGTGCACGCTATGTAATTTTAAATTTTCTGGTAGTCCCCATAGAAAAGGAGTAGGCGAGGGGCACCTGGCTGGCTCAGTTCTCAGAGCGTGCCACTCTTGTTCTCAGGGTCATGAGTTCAAGCCCCACGCTGGGCATGGAGCCTACTTGAAAAAATATCCATTTTAGGGGTGCCTGGGTGGCTCAGTGGGTTAAAGCCTCTGCCTTTGGCTCAAGTCATGATCCCAGGGTCCTGGGATCAAGCCCGGAATTGGGAATCTCTGCTCAGCGGGGAGTCTCTCTCTCTGCCTGCCTCTCTGCCTACTTGTGATCTCTGTCAAGTAAATAAGTAAATAAAATATTTTTTAAAATCCATTTTATTATATATTTTCCATAACTAAATATATCCAAAATATTATTCTTTCAACATTTTTTATTCTTTCACTTTGTAAACATTCTCTCATTTTGTAAACATCTATGAACCATCGTCACACTAATAATTATGTTACAAGGATACATCTGTTAATACTTAAGAATGACCTATTAACATCTCAAAATAATGAATGATATATTTTACCACTGTTTGTACTAAGGCTTCGAAATCTAGTACTTATTTTATACCTGCAGAGCATCTCAATGGCAGTGCTTTCTTTCTTTCTTTCTTTCTTTTTTAAAGATTTTACTTTTTCTTTTAAGCCGTCTCTTCACCTGACATGGGTCTCAAACTCACAGCCCCGAGATCAGCAGTCACATGCTTCCCTCACTGAGCCGGCCAGGTGCCCCTAGCCTTTCACTGTTACTACTTTGATCTTATTTTAGGATTTGTAAAATGTACAGCTGAAAAGGTAGATTGGCCATCCAAGCTGGCCCAAACATACGTTAAAAAATTTTCCAGGGGCACCTGGGTGGCTCAGTGGGTTAAGCCTCTGCCTTCTGCTCGGGTCATGATCTCAGGGTCCTGGGATCGAGCCCCGCATCGGGCTCTCTGCTCAGCAGGGGAGTCTGCTTCTCCCTTCCCTTCTGCCTGCCTCTCTCTGCCTGCTTGTGGGTTCTCTCTCTCTGTGTCAAATAAGTAAATAAAATCTTTTTTTAAAAAAAGTTTTCCAATCGCTAAATCAAGCATCATTTTCTACATTGAGATATTATTCACTTACCACAAAAGTCACCCTTTGAAAGTGTACAATGCAGGGGGTTGTGGTGTATTCACAACGAGGCATCAGTTGTTAAGTTTAAATCTGCATGAAGTGAAATGACATAAAAGTAGGAGTCCAGTTCCCACTGGAGCTAGCCACAATCCAAGTGCCCAGTGACCACCTCCACCTTGGGCTACCACTTTGGAGAGCACAGATACAGACTTGAGTTCTTCCCACCTGCACACACCTGTGAACGAAAGAAAATGGAAACAGCCCCATCCCAGCAGTTTCCAGCAGCCACCACCTCCGGGAAATGGATCACCGTTGACACTGTTCAGTCTGTGGCCTTCTACAACCACAGGCTGAACTTGGCACAGCTCCAGCAGGCAGGGGTAGCACTGTGAGGCCGTCTGCCTCCTTCCCTTGACACTCCTCTCCCGGGCAGGGATCTGCGTGGCTGACCCCTATGAGGTCGTGGTGATGCAAGACTTCTTCATTGACCTGCGGCTACCCTACTCTGTCGTGCGTAACGAGCAGGTGGAGATCCGAGCCGTGCTCTACAATTACCAGGAAACGATGAAAATCAAGGTGGGTCCCTGGGGTGGCAGAGGCATGATGGAGAGCTGGGGGTGGGGGTCTGTGGCACATGCCCTTGACTGATACTCTCCCCCACCCCCTCCAGGTCAGGGTGGAACTGCTCTACAATCCAGCCTTCTGCAGCCTGGCCACCGCCAAGAAGCGCTACCTTCAGACTATAGAAATCCCACCCAAGTCCTCAGTCGCCGTGCCTTATATCATTGTGCCTCTGAAGCTCGGCCTGCATGAGGTGGAGGTCAAGGCTGCCGTCTACAACTATGTAATCAGCGATGGTGTCAAGAAGACCTTGAAGGTCGTGGTGAGTCCTTGGGGCCCCTGCTGCCCCTTGTCCCTCAGGAGAATCTTCTCTCTCTCCTTTGCTGTCAGTCCAGGTTGGAGACCCAGACTCTGAGACACTAAGAGTGTCCAGTGTCCAGCTTAGGAAATTTAGGAGTCCTATAGGTTTAGATGCTGGGCCGGGATTAGGGGCAGTGAGTGAGGACTTTTAGGGCACCCCAAAAAACTTAGTCATAAAAACCAATGGTACATTTTTAAGTGAAAATGTATTTTAATATCAAATTTTTAATTTTTTGATATTTAATATCAAATACGATTTTTAAAAAGATTTATTTACTTGATAGAGAGAGGCACACACAGAGGGAACACAGGCAGGGGGAAATGGGAGAGGGAGAAGCAGGCTTCCCACCAAGCAAGGAGTCTGGTGCAGGACTCGATCCCAGGACCCTGAGATCATGACCTGAGCAGAAGGCAGACGCTTAATGACATTACTGAGCCACCCAGGCACCCCTTGATTATGATATTTTTAACACATTTCAGTATATAGGAGTTTTCTTTTGACCTTAAAAATTGGAGAAAACATATTTCACAAAATTTTTTTAAAGATTTTATATATTTATTTGACGGCATAAGTAGGCAGAGAGGCAGGCAGAGGGAGAAGGAGAAGCCACCCCCCCCCCCCAACCAAAGCAGGGGTTGATTCCAGGACTCCAGCATCAGGACCTGAGCAGAAGGCAGACGTCTAACTGACTGAGCCACCCAGGCGTCCCACACAACAAATTTTAGAAAGCAGTAACATACAATGTGAGAACATAAGAACTTCTAGTTTAACATATGGTTTTTATCCTTAATATATATGTTAACAGTTACATTTCTACTCTTTCCTACAGTGACAAACATTGGTCAATATAATAGGAGATCAAGTCGTTAATAAAAATAAAAGTCTCCTATCATCTTTTATTAATATTTTCAAGCAAAATGTGAGATCATAAATAAGAGAGACAACATTTTAATACAGTGTTGTAAGGAATCAAAATTCATGTCAAAAAATTCATGATTAACAAAAGATCAAAGTGTTAAACAGAGAGGATCTAATAGTATCAAGTCAACCAACATTTGGCTTTCCCAAATCTAAAGGGAAAATATGGCCCCCATATATGTGTCTTTTTTTAATGGTTAAAATTGATTAATGGTTCATTTTCCCCCAAAATGTTAAAGTAATTGAAAAAATATTGAAACACTGAAAAGCAAATGCTTTAAAACTGACAGTGCTATTTTATAGTGAAATGTCTTATTTATACCCAAACCAGAATTTATTATAATTTTTCTTTCCCAACTTTAATGGATCCAAACTCATATTTTTTTTTTTTAAGATTTTATTTTTAAGTGATCTTTACACCCAACATGGGACTCGAACTTACAAGCCTGAGATCAAGAGTCATACATCCCACCCAGCCAGCCAGCCAGGGGCACCTAAACTCATTTTTTTTTTTCAACTACTTTAATGTTCTGGAATATAATTAACCATTAAAGCATACATAAAAATATAAATCTAGGAGATTTTTTTTTAAGTTCTCTCTCTCTCATTGTTGGGCTGAAACTCACAACCCCTAGATCAAGAGTCACTCGCTCTTCCAACTGAGCCAGCCAGGCGCCCCCTACGGGCACATTTCTTATTATCCCTCTGGCCTGGGGCCCCAGTTCAGTGTGGCACCGATGAGATGAAAACCTAGGAGGGTGCTTAGGGCATGCATGGTCCAACACCCGAGAGCTAGTGTGCCCACAACTTCCCAGCTCTGCACACTCGGGTGCTGGTAGCTGGAAGGCAGCTATGACACGGAAATTAGCAGAGCTAAAAGATGGATCTTTTCTTCCCGGGGAGTTGGGTGTCAGACATTTACCAGCTTGCCACTGGAAGAGACTCAGTCTCCAAAGGAAAATTCAGGCATTAATATCAGCCTAAAGGAGACTGTGTTCGGGAAAGGCATTAACAGCTACAGTCCACCGCAGAAGTCTTTCTGTAGACACAGGAAAGCATCCTTTGGGACTCTGACACTAAGACAGCCCCTGTTTTAACTGAGCACGTATTGCATACCAGACATTGTGCTGAGTACCTTATGCACATTCTTTAGTTCTAGAGACGTTTGCAAGGCACGGAGTTAAAAACACAGACTTTCTTGGGACATTTAGCCTGACTACCTCCCCTGCCATCCCCTCCCCCGCAAAAATACCAGACTTCCCTGTTCAAAACCCAGCTCTCTTCTACCAGCTGTGTGACATTGGACCAGTGACTTCACCTTTCTGTGTTTCCCCACCTCTGAGATGGGAGTTGTACTAACAGTACTCAACCCTCGGGGTTTGTTGCAAAGGTAAAAGGTTAACCCCAGAGAGTAAAGAAAGCTCCTTAGCACAGAGGAAGCTTTCAAAGGGGTTTGTTACTTTGTTAGCAAGGTTATTAATTCCCAGGATGACCATAGGAAGTAGATGTTTGCATTGCTTCCTCTTTCAAAGGGAGGAAGCCAAGGCACAGAGAAGTTAAGGAATTGACTCCCGGTCACACAGCTAGGACAGGTGATTCCGTTGTGCCTGTGCTACAGTAATCCCCAGAAGGACAGTGTCTTTGCTGACCAGTTATGTCTCTGTTCCTTTATTCACCTGACCTCTCCCCGCCATCCCCCATCCCAACATGGTTCAGCCGGAAGGAGTCAGAGTCAACCAGACTGTGGCTGTTCACACACTGAATCCAGAAGAGAAAGGAAAAGGTGAGTCAGCCACAGCAGAGGGTTTGAGGTGGTGACGGAGGGCGTGGTGGCCTGGTGGGAGACAGCCGGTGGCATCCTTCTCTCCTCTTCCGCGGCAGGGGGAGAGCAGAAAGTGGAAATCCGTGCGGCAGACCTCAGCGACCAAGTCCCAGACACAGATTTGGAAACCAGGATCCTCCTGCAAGGTGAGCCGCCACTGACAGGCCCTGACCCCGGGGGGCACAACCCTGGAGTAGGGAACACAGTCCCACCTAATTCTGGGGCTATTTATGACTACAGCTTCCCCTTTCCACTTCCACTAGGACAGCGGGCCACCTCCTTGATGGGTTTGGTAGAAGACCCCAGGCGGTATTTAGTTCAGCAAACAGCTTTTGCTGATAAAGAAATTTAAATGAGAAACAGTATAGTTCAAAGGCAGGAAATTTTGGAACTTAAATGCCTGGGATGGAGGAGTTTCGCAAGAAGGGAAAAGAAGTCGCTGGAAAGGCATCTTGCAAGCAGTGAGGTTTGGGGTAGAGACGCTTGGTTTCCTCATCCGCGAAGGAGGTGAATAACGGTACCTCTATCAAAGGAGCCTTGAGAGGATTAAATGAGATACTAGAGAGGTTCTCTAGAACAGTGCTTGGCAAACAGCACGAAGCACGATTGCTCCTGGAATTAGTTTTCCACTGGTGTAACCAGAGGACTCAGGGCCCAGAGTTCTCCTATGAAGCACAAGCCTGTTTGGAGCCTGGGATCACGGGTCACAGCCCTAACCCTCCTCACCCGACCCCATGGTGCTTGAGCGCGGTCCTCCCACCCGGCTGCAGGGACCCCGGTGGCTCAGATGGCAGAGGACGCCATCGATGGGGGCCGTCTGCAGCACCTCATCGTGACCCCGTCGGGCTGTGGGGAGCAAAACATGATTGGCATGACGCCCACCGTCATCGCGGTGCATTACCTGGACCAGACGGAGCAGTGGGAGAAGTTCGGCCTGGAGAAGCGGCAGGACGCCTTGGAAATCATCAAGAAGGGTGAGCCCGCGGGGCGCCTGGGTGGCTCAGTGGGTTAAGCCTCTGCCTTCAGCTCAGGTCATGATCCCAGTCCTGGGATGGAGCCCCTGCATCGGGCTCTCTGCTCAGCGGGGAGCCTGCTTCCCCCCTCCTCTCTCTCTCTGTCTCTCTGCCTCCTTGTGATCTCTCTGTCAAATATATAAATAAAAATCTTTAAAAAAAAAGAAGAAGAAGAAGAAGGGTAAGCCCACGTTGGAGACCGCCCCCCCCTCCGCCCCCCTCCCCAGAGGATCCCCCCCTGGGCCCCGGCCCCCCATCGAGGCCCCGCCCCTCCTCGAAGCCCCTCTCCAATCTGGACCCCTTCTTCTCAAAGACCTCCCAGGGGACCTTTCCCCTCTCTGAGACCCTGGGCCCCTCTGAGACCTAGGGAGCTCCCTCTCTCCCTGAAGCCCCTTGAGACCGCTCTCCTCTCGGAAGCCCTCTCCTCTGAGAACCTCCTCCTCCTCCCCTCTCGGATCGCAGCACCCTCACCTCTGCCTTCCCCCCAGACTTCCCTGCTCCTGGCTGAGCTCCCTCTTTCCTCTCGGATCCCCTGTCCTCTAAGTCCCTCCCCTTGCTGACATACCCATGCCAGGCACCGCCCCCACTCAGCCCCTGCTCCTAGGCTGACTCTTCTCACTTCCCTGCAGGGTACACCCAGCAGCTGGCCTTCCGACAAGGCAACTCGGCCTTCGCGGCCTTCAAGGACAGGGCGTCCAGCACCTGGCAAGTCATCCTCATACCCCACAGAGCGGGGTGGGGTGGCCTGGTGTGGTCCCGGGGAGTCTCGTCCACACAGCCCTGTGCCCAGCTCTAGAGCTTCAGCCCGTAGAGGCACGTGGCTTGCGGTCATCAAGCGCCTCCCGCAGCTAAGCTGGCTGGGTCTGCACTTAGAAGGGAGAAGCGGGGCCAGCCCGGCCAGGCTCTGCCCCTCTCTGCTCACTGGTGTGCTGAAATGGCAGTCTCTGGATCCCGGAGGCGACTGCCTCACGCTCGGTGCCTGCCCTCAGGTTGACGGCCTACGTGGTCAAGGTCTTCTCTTTGGCCACCGACCTCATCGCCATCGATTCCCAGGTCCTCTGTGGGGCAGTCAAATGGCTGATCATGGAGAAGCAGAAGCCCGACGGGATCTTCAATGAGGATGGGCCAGTGATTCACCAAGAGATGATTGTAAGAGGCAGGAGTTCAGGGCAGGCTGGGGAAGGGGCGCCCGGAAGTCCCAGGATACATAGGAGAAAACACTACCCCTTGGCCTGGAGTGTCGCTCTTCCAGTGCAAAGACCAGAGGCCTTCAGAGTCCAGGGCAAAACCAAAGTCCTTCTCCCTTCACTCTGCCAGCAGCAGTAGCATCGCTGCAAGCTGGTTAGTAATGCATGTCCTCAGGCTGGACCCTAGGTGCATGGAATCGGAAACTTTAGGGAGACGGCCTAGGAATCAGTTTCGACAAACCCTACCCCACCCCACCTGCATGATGCTGATGCATGCATAAGTTAGAGAATCACTGCCTTAGCCTGAACTTTCAGGTGTCCAGTCTCACAGCTGTCCTCCTACCCCTATCCATACTCCATCTGTACTGCTGGGATCCTTGCTCTCTCCTGCCACAGGGCCTTTGCACATGCTGTTCCCACCGCCTGGCATGCTAACGCCATCATCCCCCAGCAACATCTTTCCTGATCTCCCCAGCTGAGTCACACTCCCCTTGTCCACTCTCACTCCCACACCCACTTCTCCTGCACAGCACTCATCAGTCTGTAATGATATATCTTTCGGTGAACTGGTTGGTTCATGTCTGTCTCCCCTACCATACGGAAAGCTCCATGAGGGTTGGGCTAGTGTCTGGTTCTTTCCCACCATCTTATTCACAGCACCAGTGACATGGGCTGAGTGAATGAACACTGAAGAGAGTAGCCTCCTAAGGAGACGCTGAGGAGAGGTTCAGCTCCTCCTTGACCTACTCACCCGGCAAGGGGATTGGTCACCAAATGGGAACACACTGGTGACCCTATCCTTGTTTCCTGCTTCCTATTCTAGGGTGGCTTCCGGGATTCTAAGGAGAAGGACGTGTCCCTCACAGCCTTTGTCCTCATTGCACTGAAAGAGGCTGAAGATATTTGCCAAGGACAGGTCAACGTAAGTGTCTGCCCTGCTCCCCTCCCCTACCCAGGGCACATCCACCGTGGAGGTGAGGTGTTACATCTGGGTGATTCTCTGTCCTCCCCAGTGCAATAACAACCACCACGGTGGCCATAATAACACCCAGCATTTGGGGGTCATTAACTAGGATGCTCATCTAAGATCTTCCCGTGGTTAAGTCCTGTAATCCTTGTAAGAGCCCAAGAGGTCGGCTACTCTTCTTATCCCCAGTTTACAGAAGAGAAAACTGAGACCCAAAGACATCAAAGAGCAGGTCCTTTCTCCCTGCTTTACCATTTTCAGAGAGTTTTCACCAATGTCAACCAAAGCCCGCTCAAGCCCACTTTCCACGTCACCCCCGCCAGATCAGTGCCTTGTATCTTTGCTGCTTCCCTAAAGAAAACTCACAACAGAGAGCTAAGAAAACATCAAGACCATTTTCTTAGTCTGAGAGATCTTTTTAGGAAATTTTCTTTTCCTTTCTATTTTTTTTTTAAAGATTTATTTACTTGAGAGAGAGAACATGGGGGAGAGAGGGAGAGAGAGAGAACCTCAAGCAGGCTCCCTGCTAAGCACAGAGCCCCTATGCAAGGCTCCATCTCAGGACCCTGAGATCTGACCTGAGCCGAAATCCAGAGTCAGGTGTTTGACTGAGCTATCCAGGTGCCTGTCTTTTAGGAAATTTTCAAAGGAACCATGATCCTTAAAGGGAAATGATTAAAAATGTTGTCTTATGGCTATTTCCTTTTCCTCTGGTTTTGGCTTTGAAGAGGAGAAACTTAGAAAGATTGGCTTCTGAGAGTCTTTGTAATTGCTCTATTTGCTTTGCCCTGGGTTTTTAAGAGTAGCGTGTTTGACCTTTAGCTTACCAAGTCCAGAAGCCCAGGATCTCACGTCAGCCAGCTGCTCCCTTAGTTGGAACCCAGAAAAGAGAGGGAGCCGGGGTGGGAGGGGGGTAATCTTTAGTCCCCAAGAGGAACCCAGGCCCTTCTGTGCCAAATAATTCCTTTTTCTCTGCCACCTACCTAGCTGGGCAGAATGTGGCTGGCTGCCTTCTTTGGGGGAATAGCCTAATCAAGGCTATCAGATTCCCGGGGAATGGTTCTTTTTTATTTTATATATATATATATTTTTTAAAGATTTTATTTATTTATCAGAGGGAGAGAGGGGGGGAGAGCGAGCCCAGGCAGACAGAATGGCAGGCAGATGCAGAGGGAGAAGCAGGCTCCCCGCTGAGCAAGGAGCCCAATGTGGGACTCGATCCCAGAACATTGGGATCATGACCTGAGCCGAAGGCAGCTGCTTAACCAACTGAGCCACCCAGGCGTCCCTTTTATTTTTTTTAAGAGTTTATTTATTTAGTTAATAGAGAGAGAGAGTGAGCACAAGTAGGGGGAGCAGCAGGCAGAGGGAGGGGGAGAAGCAGGCTCCCTGCTGAGCAGGGAGTCCCATGGGGGATCCATTGCAGGACTCTGGGATCATGACCTGAGCCAGAAGGCAGAGGCTTAATGACTGAGCCAACCAGGAGTCCCCCAGGGACTGGTTCTGATTGGCTCCATCATGCTCATGTGATCACAGCTGGGCCAATCAGCTGAGGCCAGAAGTAGGTCTTACTGGCAAATATGGCCGCTTCCATTGTGGCACGTAAATGAAAGAAAAGTTCCTACAAAAGTCGGAAGTAGATGAAGGAGAGGTAGCTGGGCAGGCAAAAGGGTTATTTTCTACTACAACACAGCAATATTTGGCCTCCCTGCTCAGCGGGAGCCTGCTTCTCCCACTCCCTCTCCCTCTGCGCCTGTGCTCTCTCTCTCACTCGCTCTCTCAAATAAATAAATAAAATCTTTTTAAAAATTAAGTCATAGAAGTTTACATTTAAGTAAATTAGACGATGCATTAAACATTAAAAAACAGGTAAAAAAAAAAAACACTCAAAACTCATCACTTCCCAATTATTCACTTTCATCATTATCCTTGGTACACCCATCCATCTCGAGGTTCTTTGCACACGTATATGGTGGAAATACTATCAGACGCTGTGCTACTGCCCACCTCTTCCTAACTCTGCGTTCACTGCCTCCACATCTGTGGTTTGAAATTGGCCACGGTTGTATTTACACCATGAAAATCCGCAAACACTACAGATCGAGTCTTCCTCTACCCCTCCTCTCTCTGGGTCTCAGTATTCTCATCTGTGCAGTAAGAATGATGATAAAAATAGACTGGCATACATTTGGGACCACGTGGGTGGAACTAGAGGGTATTATGCTGAGCGAAATAAGTCAATCAGAGAAAGACAATTATCATAAGATCTCCCTGATATGAGGAAGTTGAGAGGCAACGTTGGGGGGGATGGGGGGCTAGGAAAGGAATCAATGAAACAAGATGGGATCAGGAGGGAGACAAACCATAAGAGACTCTTAATCTCACAAAACAAACAGGGTTGTGGGGGTGGGGGTGGAGGTAGGGAGAGGGGGGTGGGGTTATAGGCATTGGGGAAGGTATGTGCTAGGGTGAGTGCTGTGAAGTGTGTAAACCTGGCGATTCACAAAACTGTACCCCTGGGGCTAATAATACATTATATGTTAATTTTAAAAATTAAAAAAAAAAATGGGCTGGCATATATAGTAAGTGTTAGCTAGGAAGCTGATGATGAGACAAGAGGAACTCCCAGCAGGATGCTGAATCATTCACACTAGCTCACAAGTGCCTACCTGAGACATCTCTTCTCCACTCCATGTTCAGGCATGTCATGGTGGTAGCTTGAAACTGACCACAGTGGGAGTATTTCCCTTACAGTAACTGGAGATCTGTAAACTAGCCACCCTCCTCCCCTATCCCCAAACACACACTGGAGGCCTTAAGCAGCTACCGGGACACTGCTGGTTATATAAACTGTCCCTGGCAACTTTTAGGTATTCAACAACAAGGCAGCTCATGGTGACTAAAATGTCTGGAAAACCCAGTGGGGGTGTGGGAGAGGGAAGATCGATCCAAGACAGATGTGTCCCAAGGACAGAAACCATCCTGGTACCCAAGAAGTGGTGCCTTTGTGATCCTTACCAGCTCTCTGTGGCAGTAATGTCCAACTTAGCAAAGTACTTGATCCTCTTTCTTATAGAGCCTGCCGGGCAGCATCAATAAGGCAGGACAGTATCTTGAAGCCCACTACGAGAACCTGCAGAGATCCTATTCTGTGGCCATTGCTGGCTATGCCCTTGCCCAGATAGGCAAGCTGGAGGGAAACCTCCTCAGAAAATTCCTGAGGACAGCCAAAGGTGAGGGGCAGCCTAACGAGGTAAAAGAGGAATGCATGGCTGGGGTTGGGGGAGGCCATCTTGAACTGGCATGCGGGGTGCTAAGCTGTGCTGCGATGGGCAGATTCAAGGTGAGCTGGAGTGGATGGTGCTAAGCCATGCTGGGTGGGTGGCTCTGAGGTGTGCGAAGTTCTCATTGTAAGCTCCACGAGAAGGTCCGTGGCCTTCTTCATTCAACAAGTGTGTATTGAGCACTTGCTATGACCCAGGAGCAAGGACGTGGGCTCTGACATCAGACAGACCCCAATTCAGATCCCGCTCTGCCATGTTCTCACTGTGTGACTTTGTACAAGTCACTGAACCTCTCTGGTCCTCATCTTAAGATGATATTTACATCGTAGGTGGTTGTGAAGATTGAACAAGTAATGCAGGTAGAAGGTCTAGCACCCCATAAGGGCTCTGTCACTCCTGTTGTCCTAACATTAACATTATCTCAAGGGTCTTTGGGATTAGACAAGATAATGCCATGGGCAATTTATCACAGTGCCTGGCACCTAGTGAGCACTTAATCATTGGTTCCAGTGATGATCTGTACCAGGTTTGCCCTGATTGATGGAACATAGTCAAGAAACATGATGTAACATATACCGAAGTGGTTTAACACAATAGAAGTTTGTTGTTCATGGATGGATCTCCTCCATACACTAATGCCCAGATCCCAGCCTCTATCTATTCATGGCTCTGCCACTCCAGGTCCTTGGAACCCACTCCATCCAAGTAGAAGGAGAAAGAGTCAGGAGGATTATGCAAAGGACGTAGACCAGTCATGGAAGGGGTCCCTGTCACTGCCAGTGCCCATTCCATTGTCCAGAGCTCCATCATATGGACATACCTGCCTGCAAAGATATGTGGGAGATGTAGTCCAACTGTGTGCCCAGGAAGAGGAGAGAACAGTTCTTAATAACAATCTCTGCCATAACTACTTTCTTAGGCACCTGGGACATCACAGTGAATCAGTATAGCCCCTGCCATCATGGCCCCACACTCCAGTTGAGGAAAGATGTGAGTTAATAGATTGCTATGGAGCATGATAATGCTGGAACAAGAGAGTGTAGGATGTTTTGAGAGACAGAAGGAAAGACAGGGGTCTGTCACCCAGTCTTGGGGTACCACTGAAGTCAAATTGTGCAGGATGAGATTAACAGGAGTTAAGTGGAGAAGAGGTTCTCCAAGTAGAGGGAACAGAATATCAAAAGACTGAGAGGGAATAATGAGAATGGACAGTTTAGGGAATCTCCTATAGCTCAGTGGGGGTACAGTTGAGAATTCAAGTGGAAGAGTAAAGGTTAATGAGAGAAGAGAATGAGGCAGGAGCCAGCAGGTTGAGGGCCTTGCATATAAGGATACTTGAACACCAAGAAGTCTAGGGGTTGTGGTCTTCTGAGCTTTCTCTGAGCCATCTCCAGGCTGGACAGAGCAGTGAGCATGGGGCGGTGGGGGTTCTCTCCACAGACAGGGAACGCTGGGAGGAGCCTAACCAGAAGCTCTATAGTGTGGAAGCCACATCCTACGCCCTCTTGGCCCTGCTGCTGCTCAAAGACTTTGACTCTGCACCTCCTGTCGTGCGCTGGCTCAATGAGCAGAGATACTACGGAGGTGGCTATGGCTCCACCCAGGCAAGTGACCCCATATCCCCCAGGCACCTGCATGCCTACTTCCTCTGGCCTCCCACTGGCCTCCAAGAGAAGACATTGAGACTGAGGGGAAGACCTTCTTTCCCACAAGCCAGAGGGGCTGGAGTGGATTTGAGAGATCAGGCTTTTTCAATTGTGAACCCACCTATGGGATCTAGACTACATTCTGAATGCCCCAAGCTGTGTTCTGAGCCTCCAGGTATCTAGACCAGGTTTTCAGCTCCACCCGACTCCCTGTTAGCTCATCTTCCTGTGGGTTCTAGACCAGGTCCTCAGCTCCACCCGACTCCATGTTAGCGCATCTTCCTGTGGGTTCTAGACCAGGTCCTCAGCTCCACCTGACTCCCAGCCTTTCTCTCCCTGGTGGGTTCTAGGCCATGGTTTCAAAAACCTCAGACTCCGGTTTGACCCCCTTTCTTTCTGGCAAGCTGTCAGTCATACTCTCAGTATCCCTTTTGGATTCTAGGTCATATGGTCAGTGACCCCAGGCTTCAACTTCATTCTTTTTTCACAAGTGGGTTCTAAACACATTTTCATTTGGCTCCAAACTCTTACCTTAGACTCTCCTCTGGATGAGTCTGGGCCACATTCTCGGTATTGCTACAGCCTCAGTCTTATGCCTGCAATTTCTGGTGAATACAAGACTTGTTGTCAGTGTCTCCAAGTTCTGGTATAAGCCTCTATCCCTTGGAGAATGTGGAGCATGTCCTCAGTGTCTAACAACCCCCAATCTCATCCTTACCCTCTCTGGGGGTGGGGGTGGCATCCTAGGCTACAGTCTTAGTGCCTTCTCCCTCTGATCTGAGTCTCTTCCTCTCTCTTGGGTTCTAGGCCACCTTCATGGTATTCCAAGCCTTGGCCCAATACCAGAAGGATGTCCCTCACCACAAGGACTTGAACCTGGAGGTGTCCATCAAACTGCCCAGCCGAAACAGTGAGATCAAGCACCTCATCCTCTGGGAGTCTGCTAGCCTCCTGCGGTCAGAAGAGGTACAGTGGCCGAACCAAGCCCTCCTTGCTATCACCCTGCACACCAGCCAGGGTTTGCCAGAGGCAGGAAGGAGAGCAGATGATTACTATACCCAAGGGAAGGCTTCGTTCCCGACATCCTCTCTTCTTTCTCCCTACTCCCTGCAGACCAAGAAAAATGAGAATTTCGAAGTGATAGCTAAAGGAAAAGGAGAAGGCACCTTGTCGGTAAGACACAGGAACACACATCCACTTGGCCCGCCACTTTCTCTCAACCCCTCTGCCCCAGAGCGACCCTCTCCTTCTCAACTCAGGTGGGCTGACACTTCATTGCCCGCACTATTCCCCCAGGTGGTGACAATGTACTATGCCAAGCCCAAAAGCCAAGCCTCCTGCAAGAACTTTGACCTCAGGGTTAACATTCAACGAGTCCCTGATGATGGTAAATGGAGTAAAGCCCCTACCTGTTATCCTTCCCTTAACCCCATTCTAATGTCTGCCCCCCCGCCTGAATCGGGACCCAAGGACCCCCCCCCTCCCATTTTTCTGTCTTCTGTGTGCCTAGGCAAGAAGCCTCAGGACGCCAAGAGCACCATGCGTCTTAACATCTGTACCAGGTAAGTGACGATAGCTCACTGGGGGGTCATCTTGACCATTCCTCTGTCCATAACAAGACTTCTCACGAATAATATCTGCGGTACCTAATCCTTTCCAAGAGCGCATTGTGCCTCTGGTATTGTGTGAAGTCCCCCGAGGAGGTAGATGCCACGGACACAGCCCTCACTGCCCTCACTGCCCTCAGCAGTCCGAGACTAGCCATGGCCACAGAGGCGAGGCGGTACAAGCAATCCCAACAATCGATGGGGGAAGTTACAGTTGTTCCATGACCTTGAAAGTGTTTTATCACAACATCGAAAACTCTCATATTGCCGGTTTTAAAGATACAGAGAAATGAAAATGACAGCAAGACAAGAATTTGTTTAAGATGCTGTAAATGAAAACCTCAGAACATTGTGATGGAAGTGATTTTTTTTTTCTCCTTCGTAAAACACTTATCAAAAGAACTGTGGTTGGAAAGCACCTCCTTCCTCCTCTTTGTGTAACTTAGGTTATGGATAAAGCAGGCATCCTTCCTATGAAGTTGTGAATTGTCATGTTCCCTTCTAAGTTAGGTCAACTTCCAACACTTAATCCTTGCAGTGGCCAGTGTCATGAGATACCCAAGAGTTATGGCTGCGTCTCTGCCAGTGTTGCTTCCTCTGGGACAGCTGCACCTTTGGTCACAGCCATTCTTCTCACTTGTGTTGATGGGCTCGTGTTCCCCCAGGTTCCTCCCACTGCATAGCCGGCCCCTCAAATTGCAGCAGGGGGGACATTCCCGCAGCCTGCTGTTTTTTCTCTAGCTCCGTTTGTGTGCTATTCAAATTTTACCTCCAGCAGTACCCGTCTTTAACCAGTCTTCATTTCTCTGCCGTGCTTTCATCTTTGTTGGCTAGTTCCCTCTTTCAATAACTCATTTTCCCAAAACATCAGGTGGGTTGATAAAGAATTAACACAATCACAGGTCACGCTATCAGTGCATGACAGTTCATGCACTAATGGCGGCCCAGTGAGTTGGCACCGATGGACTTGAAAGAAGTGGTGTGATTGGTCATTGACTGTGATGAGCATCTGTTATTTGCAAAGCGATTGGTGGACTGGAGAGCTAGAAACAAGATTTGTACTTTATGCAGTTGTGATTACTGTACCCCGGTGTTACTGATCTAGACCATGGTAACATTTTCTTGTCTTTATTTTCTAGAAGAACTGAGGCATGGAGAGGGCAAGGGACTCATCAGAGGTCATATAGAGCTGGGATTTGAACCCATGCAATTGGGCTCTAGAGCCTGAGCTGTTAGTCTCCTTGACCATCATACTGCCTTTCCCTTAGTCCCTTTGGGGAATGTTTC
The DNA here is from genome assembly GCF_022355385.1 of Mustela nigripes. NCBI lineage: Eukaryota > Metazoa > Chordata > Mammalia > Carnivora > Mustelidae > Mustela > Mustela nigripes. The sequence continues at coordinate 4,632,619 of NC_081558.1, read as the reverse complement.
CTAAAATCGAATATTGCTCTGTGCTGCTATGTGGGAACTAGGAACCTCTGATCAGACCCCCCCCCCTTGTCCAGGAACTGACCCCCAGGGCTGACCCCACCCTGGGACCTGACTGTCCTCTCTCTGCCCCAATCAGGTACCTGGGACCAACAGATGCTGCCATGTCGATCCTGGATATATCCATGATGACTGGCTTTTCTCCTGACATTGATGACCTCAATGATGTATGAAGGGCTTGTGGGTTTGGGGGCTGGGATCAGTGGGAAGAACTCTGGGGTCTGGAAGAAGACTAAGGAGGATTTTCACAAGTTCTACTCTTCCCCCAGTTGAGTGGTATCGAGAAATACTTCTCTAAATATGAGCTGGACAATAAGCTGTCTAATAAGAACACCCTCATCCTCTACCTGGACAAGGTAAAGCCTCCAATGGGTACCTGACCTCTAGCTGGCTGTCCTTCCTCTGGGTCAGGCCAGGCCCAGGCTAGGGGAGATGGGGTCCCTACTGCTGGGTGGTGGAGAAAGGGGCATGTGGAAAAAGGTGGCCAACCCAGGAGAGGGAGAAGAAGGCTCCCCGCCGGGCTGGGAGCCCAGTGCCAGACTCAAACTCAGGACTCCGAGATCATGACCCGAGCTGAAGGCAGACATTTAACCAACGGAGCCACCCAGGTGTCCCAGCAACTTTTAAATAACTATTCAGTATCGTTAAGCACGGGATGTTTTTATGGGCATAGATGGCAGTCCGTTGGCCAGCACTCAACCACATGGCCACTCTTGGGAAGGAAGGAGTCCGATGAGTGCAGACTAGTTGCGAGCCTTGGAGAACGAGAACATGAATTTTTTGAAGTCTGCTAAATCTTTTGGCAGAGCTTCCTCTGATTCCTTCCACCCTCCCCACCCGTATCCCGCCTTCATCCTTCATTTTCTCCAACCCCCAGTGCCCGGGCCGGCCTCCCCTCCGTGTCATCCCACTGACCGGCCTCCTCCTTCCGCACAGATCCCGCATCAGCAGGAGCACTGTATATCCTTCCGAGTGCACCAGTACTTCAACGTGGGGCTGATCCAGCCTGGGTCCGTCAAGGTCTACTCCTATTACAACCTGGGTGAGCAGCTGACCTGGGACCTGGGGGCTTGAGGGTCCCAGGGATCTGAAAGGTGGGGGCTGCTGAGGGTCCCAGGGTTGGAGACGTACCATCTCCAGGTCCGAGGGCCCCAGCACTGGGGACCTGCCATCTCCAGGTCTGAGGGACTGGAATCCAAGCCTCCCGGCTCTCTGGGCTGGAGGCCGGAGCCCTCTGACCCTTCCGCACCACTGTGCCCACAGATGAGAACTGTGTCCAGTTCTACCACCCGGAGAAAGACGACGGCCTACTGAGCAAACTCTGCCACCAGGACTTGTGTCGCTGTGCTGAGGGTGAGCACAGGGGGTTGGAGAAGGGGTGACCACACCCCCCTGGATCCTCCTTCCTCCCGGGGTGGAGGGGGGGGACTGCACTCAGAGGAACGGGCCCAGGAGTGGTGGGTCCTGGATGAGACGTAGGGTACAGCCGCGCCCCCCACTCATCCACCCCGCAGAGAACTGCTTCATGCACCAGGCAGACAAGGTCACTGAGGAGTACCGGCTGGACAAGGCCTGCGAGCCGGGCGTGGACTACGGTAAGCAGGTTTCTGCACGCGTGAGTGCGTGTGAGCAGCAGTGTCTGTGGCTGTGGTTGTGCAGGGACTGTAGTCCTAGGTAGCTGCGTATAGGATCGTGTGTGGCGGATGGGCTGGGCGGGGGCAGGGACTGTTGCAGGATGGGCTGGGATCCAGCATGGATCTGCTTGGGCGGGAGTTGGGGGGGAGGCCATGTGCGCAGGTGCGCTTGTGGGTGAGGGTGACCCCCACGCCCCCACCCCACCCCACCCGCAGTGTACAAGACCAGACTCGTCAGAAAGGAGCCCTCGGACGCCTTTGACGACTACATCATGGTCATCGACCAGATCATCAAATCAGGTCAGCCCTGCACTCCGCCCTCTGCCGCACAGTCCCGCCCCCTCCTCCCAGTTTCCTCCCGCTGCGGCGCTCAGCTCCCACTGCCTGCCCTCCAGGCACTGACGAGGTGCGGGTTAAGGAAGAACGCAAGTTCATCAGCCACATCAAGTGCAGAGAAGCCTTGAAGCTGAAGGAGGGGAAGCGCTACCTCATGTGGGGCGTTTCCTCCGACCTGTGGGGACAGAAACCCAAGTGAGTGCCAGCCCGGGGCCTGCCCAGGGTCGCCCCGCCCTCCCAGCCCCGCCCTGCCCCTGACCTGTCCTGCCTCCCCCTCCCCCACCAGCATCAGGTACATCATCGGCAAAGACACGTGGGTCGAGCTGTGGCCCGAGGCTGAAGAATGCCAGGACGAGGAGAACGAGAAACAGTGCAAAGAGTTGGCCAACTTCGCGGAGGACATGATCGTCTACGGCTGTCCCAACTGACCCCTCCCCACGTCCCCACAATAAAGCTGCAGTCTTCTGCCGCGTGTCTCCCCGTGTGGGAAGGTCTTTGACAGGGAAAGAGGCAGTTGCAATCCCCCGCTCCCTCACCAGCATCTCCCCTGGGCTCCATCCTGAAGCCGCACCGGGCTCCTGCCTGCGCTCCCCCTGCGGGGTGGGCCCCCCCCCCCCGGAAGGGTGCCCTCCCCCCTCCCCAGGGAGCCTGCGCCTGCCCGCCTGGCCTGCCCCTCAGCCCAGCCTTCCCACCTGCGTGCTTACCTGCCCCTGCCGGCACCCTCACCCGCGTTCCTACCACCGATATTGTCATCTGAACCTTGACCTGTGGTCCCACCTACGCCCCGGTAGTATCCACCTACATTCCGGGCACTCCCGCCTGGCCCACGCCGACATCTCCCGCCGCAGGCTGGCCTGTATCTTTACCGACGCTCTGACCCACACGCTCCGCGAGCTTCCTTTCCACCTGCCTCCCCACCCGCTTTCTCACCTGGTCTCACCTGCAGCTCAAGGGTCAACCCCGGTTGCTCCCTCGCCGGCATTCGGTGTGGGGCAGTGGTGCCCAGGAGGGGGCGGTAGGGGGCAGGCCGGGCGACATTTCCACGGGAGCTCAGGGTGAGTGAGCAAGGGAGCCAGCTGAGAAGGAAGGTCTGAGTCAGCGGTCAAAGGCGGAGAGTGCGGGGGCATTGTGGTCACAGCACCCCAGAGCTGTGTGGAGGGCAGCAGCCACAGGCAAATGGGTTCACTGGCCGCCGAGGGGAAGTGGGGTCCTAGATGCCTCTTCTGGTTAATTCCACCGCTAGGACTCGAGGGAGGGATCCATTCCCGGCTCTCCTTCATGGGAAAAGCCCTAAGCTTTGCAGTCGCCCCTTTTCAGCACCTTTTCCCTAAGACCCGCCAGGTCCTGTAAACCCCACCTCCTGATTCCAGGACTATGGGGGAAATAGATTCACAGCCAGAGTCCCCCTCCCCTCCAGACCCTGATTGGCAGGGACCTCTGTCGAGGGGAGACTCCAAAATCCTCATCACTCACTAAGTGTCCCAGCCAACCTGCCCACCCAGCTTGATGTCTTTCTTCTCATTTCTTTGCTTGCTGATTTCCCCTTTCTTCTGCCCTGGGATTCCTTTTCTTCCTTTCTTTTTAGCACATGGGGTGTTGTTTTGTTGGAGCACCTGTGGTCCCCCAGGATGGACAGGAGACAGGGTCTTTGAAACTGACATTCTAAGGACAGCATGGAGTTGATTTCACACAGTGAGGATGTCCGAAGAGGAAAGGAGAACAGGGCAATGTGAGAACACTTGCCTATCGTGGGGCCACCAGTATAGTCCTTAGATCCAATAACAGTCATTTTGTGGGTCAACCTAGCCATGTGTCAAACTTGTGTCAACCTAGTCAAACACCAGTGTAAATGTTGCTAGGTAGGTATTTTTTAGATGTGATTCACACCTATAGTCAATTGACTTTCCGGCCACACTTGACAGTGTGGGTGGGCCTCATCCAATCAGTTGAAGGTCAGAAGAGGAGAAAAGATAAGGTTTCCAGAGGAAGAAGGAATTCAACATAGTGGCATCGAAATTCTGCCTGAGTTTCTGGCCTTTCGACTCTAAACTGTAGCATCAACTCTTAACTGAATCTTCAGCCTGCTGGCCTCTCCTGTGGATTTTGGATTCGCTACACCCCAAAATCACATGAGTCAAATTCCTAAGGTTCCTGGCTGGCTCAGTCAGTAGAGCATGCGACTGTTGATCTCAGGGTCATGAGTTCAAACCCTACGTTGGGTGTGGAGCCTACTTCAAAACAAAACAAAACAAGAACCAATTCCTAAAAATAAATTTTGTGTGTGTGTGTGTGTGTGTGTGTGTGTGTGGAGAGAGAGATGATGTTGATAGATAGAGGCTAAAAAGAAGAAAGAGAGAAAAGAAAAGAAAAAGAAAGAAGGAAGGAGGAAAGGAGAAAGAAAAGAGATGAGGCAGCTGGGTGGATCCGACTCTTGATTTTGGCTCAGGCCATGATGTCAGGGTCATGAGATCAAGCCCCATGTGGGGTTCCACGCTCAGAGCAGAGTCGGCTTGGGATTCTCTCTACGACAGTACAGACCATGGGAGGTGGTGAGATGCTGGCCGTCGGTCAGGGAGGTGGACACTGGGAGCAGAGTGGGGAGCAGACAGAGGGGGCTCCCCCTGGGCGGGCACCTGTGGCTTGCTATAGTGCTCTCTCTGGAGGGTTGCTCCTGGGCAGACAGAGGGAATGGCTGCATTTAGTCCATAGGATGTAATTGGTTAACTCCCTGGGTGCACAGTGGGAAGCCATGGCAAGATTTTAAGCAGGGGAGAGATGAAGACTGGCATATGTGCTTAAAAAGTTGATGAAGGGGCGCCTGGGTGGCTCAGTCATTAAGAGGCTGCCTTTGGCTCAGGTCATGATCCCAGGACCCCCAGGATCGAGTCCCGCGTCCGGGCTCCCTGTTCCACGGGGAGCCTGCTTCTCCCTCTCCCACTCCCCCTGCTTGTGTTCCCTCTCTCTGTGTCAAATAAATAAATAAAAATCTTTTTTTTAAAAAAAGCCAATGGAAGCCGTTCCATTCCAGGCTATATCTGAAAGACCTAGAACCGGTGCCCAGACAAATACGTGGGCACACGTGCTCCTGGCAGAGCTTGGCACCGTAGCCGAAGGGTGGGAACAACAGAAACATCCCTCAGGGCGTGAGCGGGCAAGCGAAAGGTGATGTGTCAATGAACTCAAACACTCCTCCAGAAACAGAAGGGAGCGCTGGCACGCACCGCGACGTGGATGGAACTTGAAAACAGGACATCCAGTGAGAGAAGCCAGACGCAAAAGACCATACATTGCCTGTTTCTAATTTCATGAACTCTCTGGAATGTCCTGAACAGGTGACTCTGTAGAGCAGGAAAGCGGACTAGCGGTTGCCTGAGGCTGGGGGGCCCCGGGGGCTGGGGGTCGGGGTCGGGAGTGGCCTCTTTATGGGAAGGGGCTCACCTTCCCAGGCACTGAAGACATCTGGGAAGGAGATAGAGTTGCCTGACATCGTAAATATCCTAAATGCCATTGAGCTGCTCGCTTCAAAATGGTTAGTTTTATGTTATGTGAATTTCGCCTCCATAAAATGAAATTAAATTAAAAATAAAATAAAATAGGGGTACCTGGGTAGCTCAGTTTGTTAAAGCCTCTGCTTTCGGCTCAGGTCATGATCCCAGGATCCTGGGATAGAGCCCCACATCGGGCTCTCTGCTTGGCAGGGAACCTGCTTCCTCCTCTCTCTCTGCCTGCCTCTCTGCCCACTTGTGACCTCTGTCAAATAAATAAATAAAATCTTAAAAAAAAATAAAATAAAATAGACAAGCTCACACTAGGTAGAGGGCATAAAATGAATTACGAGATGGCAAGAGGGAAAGAGAGTGTCGAGCCACAAACCACTATGAGTCCGAGCCAGAACCGGCAG
>NC_081558.1:4614426-4626291 GCF_022355385.1 Mustela nigripes | reverse complement strand
GCTGTGAACTGTTTGTGTCCCTCCCCCAGTCCTCTGCTGAAGTCCTGTGGCGTAAAGTGACAGCAGCACGCGGTGGGGTCTTGGGAAAAAAAAAAAAAAAAAGAACGTGGAGTCCTCCGGAACGACACGAGTCCGATACAAACACAAGTGCACCAGGACCGGAAACAACAGACACTTATTTCTCAGCGTTCTGGAAGCTGGAGGTCTGAGAGGCAGGTGCCAGTGTGGTCGGGCTCTGGTCAGGGCTCTCTTCCCAGCTTGCAGACCCAAAGAGAGAGCAGATCTCCCAGTAGGGCACTCATCCCATTCCGGAGGACTCCACGTTCAAGACCTAGTCCCCTCCCCCAAGACCCCACCGCCCGATACTGTCACTTTAAGGATCAGGACTTCAGCAGAGGACTGGGGGAGGGACACAAACAGTTCACAGCACTGGGGCGAGGTGGGAACCGTGGGTATACCCATGGGGGGCGGGGAGGCTTGGGTGGAGGTCTGCCTTGGAGACTGAGTCACCGGGGCTTTGCTGAAAGGTGGGATGTGAGAGATGAGAAAAGGTGGGGCTCCACAGGCTACTTCAGGGCGTCCCCCAGGACAACTCCCAGACCAATCGTTCCACCACCTGACTGTGAGTTCCCATTAAAACTTGCATGCACACACATGTGCACACACACACGCACACGCGCACACACACACACACACACACACACACACACAGAAACCACTCTCGTATTTCCCGCCGCTCTCACTACCCTCTAACACACTGTAGAGTGTCTTCTTATTTACCAGGCTCGTTGTCTCTCGCGCCACTGGAGTAGGAGTCCAGAAGACCAGGGACTTTGGTCTCTCTTATTCACGGCTGCGCCCTCCAACCTAGAACAGTGCCCGGCACACGGGAGATGATCTAGAAATATTTGGTAACAGAGTCAAGGAGGCAGCCGCAGGGAAAAGCTGGGGCCTCCCTGCTCGGTCCCTACCTGAGTCACATCTTCAGATGCCCCTGGAAAGTGTGAGAGGCCACATGAGTGAGAGTGAGACAGGGCCAGCCTGGGGGTGGGGGGACAGGAAGAAGAGGAGGGCCAGTGGGGAAAGGGGAGGGGCTGAACCCCTGCTCTAAAGGCGGCCCCGGGACCCACGGGTGCCTGTCTGCAGCGTGCAAAGCCCAGGAGGCTTGGGCAATTGTGGTTTCCTCCCTGCCCTCGGGGACGCAGCCGTGCTAGCCCAGCCCCCCGCGTGTCTCAGGACCTCATCTGCTCAGGCATGGAGGAGACAGTTGTGCGACCTTCGGTGTTCACGGTGGACGGACAGACCGACATTCCATTCAGGAGGCTGGGGCACAGGCGTCGGAGACGGCCCTGCAGCACAGCCCAGCTGGGCCTGGGCCTCCTGCTGCTGCTGCTGGCCGCCGGGCTGGCCGTCCAGGGCTGGTTCCTGCTTCAGCTGCACTGGCGCGTGGGGGCGGTGGTCACACCCCTGCTGGTGAGTGGGGGCCTCGGGGCTTGTGGCCAGGGACGCGGTGCCTGTGTCACTGGGCATCTCTCTGTGCGTGCATGTGCAGAACAGGAGACAGGCCAAGGGCAGCCCCAAGCAAGTCAATTTGTCTCTCTGAAACTCAGTTTCCTCATCTGTAAAATGGGTGTGGTAATAAGAGTGCTCAGCTCCCAGGGAACGAAAGGGGATACTGTGTGTGTGGTGCCAGGGGCAAGTGTTCAATCCATCAAAACAGGTGTTTTTAAAAATCAAGACATAAATGCATTCTGCCCGTTCAGGGGTACAGCCTGTTGATCTGAGGCATTTATTTTGTGATATGATCGCTTGTGGTGGGAGCAAACCCAACTTTGGTGTGCTGTGATGATCACTTCTTCTAGTGGTGCCCCCCCATAAAATCAGTCTCTTAGAGCAGGTTTTATGTCCTTTTTATTTTTTTAAGTTTTTTTTTTAAATCTGACACACACAGAGAGAAATCACAAGTAGGCAGAGAGGCAGGCAGAGAGAGGGAGAAGCAGGCTCCCAGCTGAGCAGAGAGCCTGATGAGGGGCTCAATCCGAGGACCCTAAGATCATGACCTGAGCTGAAGACAGAGGATTTAACCCACTGAGGCACTCAGGCTCCCCAGGTTTTATATTCTTAATAGAGTCCTGCGGTCTGTAACCCCCGGCACTGGCACTCTGACATTGTTGATTACGACCAGCCGTGCCCGGGTCCCCACTGTGGGGACCGTCACCAACCCGTTCGGTCTGGGTCTGTGAGAATCTCCCTCTGCATCAGTTTTCCCTTGACTGTGGATGTATCTGTCTGTGTCTCTGTGTCCCACGCCACGGCCACATGACCTCGCTTTTGTGTCCTGTGTCGCCGGGTCACTTCTCCTTGGGCCTGGATCTGAGGGCCACACGCGCACGTCCTTCACGTGACTCCACATTGCCGTCCGGCATCCGTCCGCGTGCCCGCGTGTCCACTTGCTGGCCTGTCTATGGCTCACGCCTTGGCGTGGCGCACAGACCCGTGTGGACCCATCAACAACACACCCGTGTATCTGAGTCCACGTGTCCACGTGAGCCTTGTCAGTGTGTCACGCTAGTGTCCAGGTCTGTGCCCTACACCCCGTGTCCGTACCCACTCGTTGGCACCGATGTCCGCGTGTCTTGCCGTCCAGACTGATGTATCCATCATAGGACTTACTGAATTAACCCTTACATAGTGCTTCCTATGTGCTGGATGCTGGCCCACACTTTCCACCCGTGAAGTCACTGACTCCTAGAGAGGTACCATCCCTATGTCTATTTGCGGAGGGGAAACTGAGGCTGCCGGGTGGGGCGGGGCTGTGCACGTGGGCCTGGGTGGTGTCTGCACCCGTGGTCTGCGTGTGTCACAGTCATGAGTCAGGATGCCAGTGCGTGGGCCCCTCAGGCCCTCACCCTGGGCTCCTCTGCCTTTTCAGGACGGAGATGCGAAATCCTGGAAGCAGGTGATGCAAGGTGAGTCAGGGTCCTGGGCCCCAGGGAGGGCCGGGCAGGCTGGTTCCCACGCTGTCCCCGCCCCCTCAGCCCATTGCCCAATGTGATTTACACAACTGGTCAGAGCCCAGCAGGTGCCCCTCCTCCAGGCCGGAGAAGGAGAAGTCTGGGCCACTCCGGAAAGGGTGGGGTTGACACCAGGAGGTAGACTCCATGACCCCTCCGGGGGGTGCGGGGAGCAGCCGACCCTCCCACTCCACTCCAGTCGCCGCTCAGCCCTCCCCCTCTCTCTCCAGAGCGGAGGTCCTATCAGACCAACCCAGCCGCACACCTTACAGGTGAGGGGGACCCCGGGTGCTGGCATGGGGAGGGGGGCAGGGTGTCCTGGGGAGACCAGACAGACGGACGGCCAGCTTGTCAGAGCGCTCATCCGCCCACGCGTGCCATCACTCTTCGTTCCCAGCATAGCCCAGACCACAGGCACCGCCCGTGCACTTCTCCTCTCATTTAAGGAATAAGCCCCTTACCGTGCTCACGGTGTCGCCCGTGTGGTAATGGCCTCTGGCCGTGTTCATTCACTGCACCCTGAGGAGGCACGGCTCATAGCTCCCGCTCCCTGAGCAAGAGACTGAGGATGTGGAGATGAGCCTCCTGGACCAGACTGCGCTCCGTCCATCTCCCCTGCCTTTATTCTGCCACTCCCAAGTGTTCATGCTTTTGGCCAGTCACTTAATTGCGCCATGCCTCAGTTTCCCCACCTGCGGGGGGGGGGTGGTTAAAACGAGTTAGGACAGAAAAGAAGCAAGTGACTTGGCCTCTGGGTGTCTCCATTTCCCTCCCCCCTGCAAAGTGAGGGTAAAGATGACCTAATACGTCTAAAGTTCTCAAACAGCCTAAAACGGGAAGGGGGTAGGGTAGGTGGTCAGGCTCTCTCACCCAGAGACCGGCACGTGCTGACCGGCCCCCTCTCTCTCCATCCCCAGGAGCCAACTCCAGCCTGACGGGCAGCGGGGGCCCGCTGCTCTGGGAGACGAAGCTGGGCTTGGCCTTCTTGAGGGGCCTCGGCTACCGCGAGGGCTCCCTGGTCATCGCCCGGGCCGGCTACTACTACGTCTACTCCAAGGTGCAGCTGGGAGGCGTGGGCTGCCCGCCGGGGCCGAGCGGCAGCCTGCCCATCACCCACGGCCTCTACAAGCGCACGCCCCGCTACCCCGAGGAGCTGGAGCTGCTGGTCAGCCGGCGGTCCCCCTGCGCGCGGGGAGCCAGCTCCCGCGTGTGGTGGGACAGCAGCTTCCTGGGGGGCGTGGTGCACCTGGACGCCGGTGAGGAGGTGGTGGTCCGCGTGCCCCAGGAGCGCCTGGTCCGACTCCGCGACGGCACCCGCTCCTACTTCGGGGCTTTCATGGTGTGAAGGAAGGACTGACCGCAGATCACGGGGGTCGGACAGGCAGCGGAACCTCAGAGATGCTCTGGGGAGCCCCAAACTCAACAAGCAAAGAGCTCGGCAGCCACCTCCAGGGGCCGAGGACCCAGCCACCCCCGAAGGCTGCAGACCCAGCAAGCAACAAAGGAAACCCTGGGGACCCTGCCACAGGCGGTCCTGAAGACAAAGCCCCCGGGGACTCGGGGGTCTGGAGGCCCCCAATGAGGGGATAGCTAATCTGCCTGATATTCAGGAAGAAGGGGCGAGGGGTGGGTATTTATGTTTTTGATTCAGAGAAGAGTGGGACTTGGGGGTCCCGGGACTTGGCTGAAGACAGGAAGCCTCACTCTCATGCGCGTGGGCGGCCGGGGGGAGAAAGTCATCAAGACTCCTCCGTGTGGACAGCCCAGCCCAGGCCCACCGGCGGCCACAGTCACACATTCAAGTTCCACCCGCAGCTGCATGGCCCCCCTTCTCCTGGCCCTGTGAGGTTGTTCTCAGAGACTCTGCACAGCCCGTGTGCCGCGTGCCGGTAATTGTGTGACAACCGGCTCTCCCGGGAGGGGAGAGACTTTGTAGTATCTGCGATTTCCTTGGTGTCGTTACTCCCGTGGCGGCTGGTTTCCCGCTACCAAGGCATCCCCTAGGGGCCAGCTCCCGGCTCTGTCGCATTCCGGTCCCACGAGGACGTCAGGGTGGTGTTTCAGCACCCAGGTCAGGGCCTGGCCCCCGGAAGGCACCTGGAAAAGGCTTGCAGAGAGAAAGCAGGGAGGGTGGAAAGGAAGAAGGAAGGAGTGGGGAGGGCCCTGGAGGGAGCGAGTGAGAATGCAGACCCACCGAGGGTGTCGCAGAGAATCACACAGCCCCACAATCGCTTTCACAACTGCACTCATACACACAAAGCATCGCATTCTCGCACAACTGCACACATGTCATGGCATCACAAACACTCCGTCACAGACATTATGTGAGAACCACATGGGAACAGTCATACCCAAGTCATCATCACAACCGCAGTCACCCACAGGGGCCGTACAGTCACACCAAGTGTGACACATGGGATGCCATGATCATCACACTGGACTTCCTCGTGCTGTGTCATGGTCACACCCATCACACACACAGCATCACATACATACACACACACACACACACACACGCATGCAGCCTAAGGTTCCTCCCACCCGAGACGGATACATCCTGGGATGAGGACCAGACTCTGTCTGAAGCCCTGGGCTCCCGGACCACGGGTCTTGGAAATAAATAGTAAATGTTGCACCTGGGTCTGTCTATTCTCAGGGAAAGGGTGGCTCGCAGAGGCACAGGGGTAGATGCAATCACCCGTGGAAGTCACTTTACAACTTTACAGATCAGAAAACTGAACCCGGTTGGCCCAACTCCATGTAGGAAGCTCAGAGGCCGGGGGGTGGGGGGGGGGGGGGGGGGGGGGGCGGGAGGGAGTCCAGAGATGTCATGCCCAGGTCTGCCTCCCCCTCGAGTCTCCCATTCCTGAGCAAGTGGAGGCTCCCTCCTGCCAGGCACCCCTATGGCAGGCATCGGGGACAGAGTGGTGGTCTAGCCAGCGAGCTGGAATCTTGGAGCAAGTGGGAGCATGGGGGGAGTATGGGGGGAGGGGCAGGTAATGAGACCCATACAAATCAGATGGTCTGTATAAATGAGCAGGTATCCCGGTGTGGCCAAAGGGAGGGGCTGCTGCCCAGGACCCAAAGATAAGGGCTCAGTCCCCAGAAGTGGATGGATTATTGTTATTATTGTTGATACTGTTCTCACATTGCCCGGCACGGGAGGTGGGGGGGGGGGAGGAAACACGCTTTGCAATCAGGTGGTCCTGCTTTCCAGTTTCCCTCTGCCACTTGCTGCTGTGTGACCTCAAGCAAGTCCCACCTTGGTGCCTCTGTTTCCTCATCTGCAAAATGGGAGGTGATGCCAGTCCTCACCCTAGGTCTGTTGTAAAGATGAAAATCAGATCAGGCACGGAAAAAAACATTTGTTATGGTGCTTGGTACACAGTAAGAGCTCCATAAGTGCACGAGTGACATAAGTGATTTAGAAATATTAAGAACAGCGTTTGTCAGGCACTTTCACTATGCCAGGCATCTCGTGTGAGTCAGAACCTTATATACACACCTGGGCAGGACTTGCTGTTGCCCGCACGTTCCAGACCTAGAGAGAGAGAGAAAGGCACGCAGTTTCATGCCTCTCTGCCCTTGAGGACTGGTGGGAGGTGTGGGGCAGCCCCAAATGCCCAGCCCCAGCCCCAGCCCCAGCCCCAGCCCCAGCCCCTACTAGAGTTTCCTTTACTCTTGTCACCATTTTTCTATTTCCGTGGCTTTGATGCGACCAAGATGTGGGGACGGCCTATTTACAAAGCTGCCGGCAGCCACCAACTTCCGCCTGGGGATGGAACCTCTCGCTAAGTTTAGCCTCCAAAGATCATTCCTGGGAGGGGCCTCCCAGCCCTGAGGTGGAGGAGCCGGTGGAAGGAGACAGAGGGCGGGTAAGAGGAGGGGTAGGAGGCGAGGTGGAAAGAGGGGGAGGGGAGGGAACACCGGAGGGAGGAGGCACAGAGAGCCCTGGAGGTGGAGAGGCAGGCGCAGTAGGAGATCTAGAACCCAGCTTGATTTCAGATAGAGCATGGGGCGGGAAGCCCCCAGCCCAGGCCACTGACCTACTTCACAACTTCTGAGAAGTTTATCTGCTTGATTTCCGCTTTCACATCCCGTGCTCCGACATCAGTTCAAATATCACCTTCCCCCACAATTAGCTCTTCCTCCAGACCTGAGGTCTGCATCCCTGCCCTCCCCCAGCCCCTGCTCTCCCTCCATCTCCTGCCAAAACCTGGAGGCGGTAGAAGTAAAAATAATGATGATAAGTCATTGATGAATCTCATATTATAATGCTATATCCCTCCCGCTAAATACCACTGTGGTCCAGCACTGGGATGCAGAAGCCAGGCCACCAGGGTTCAAATCCCCACTCTGCCACTTCCCAGCTGGCTGATCTCAAGATCCACCCTTGGCCTCTCTGGGCCTCAGTTTCCTCATCTGTGAGGTGAAATGACTTGAATGTTCAAGTAGTTTTCCAGAGCTTGGCCCACAGCGAGTTCTTCAATCCTTAGTAGATACTCTTTTTGTAAGCAAAACTGTAATCCTGTGCACATTTCAAGTTCAGATTCTTCTCGATGATTACATCCGCAAGCCACATCTAGTCACTATGTCTGTTTTTGTTGTTGTTGTTTCTTAAGACTATTTATTTATGTATTTATTTGTCAGAGAGAAAGAGAGAGAGAGTACAAGCAGGCAGAGGCGGAAAGAGAAGCAGGCTCCCTGCCAAGCAAGGAGCCTGATGCGGGATTCCATCCCAGGACTTTGGGATCATGACCTGAGCCGAAGGTAGCGGCTTAACTGACTGAGCCACCCAGGTGCCTCATGCTGTTGTTTGTTTTTAAGTAGGCTCCCTGCCCAATGTGGGGCTTTAACTCATGAGCCTGAGATCAAGAGTTGGTTGCTCTACAGACTGAACCATCCAGGAGTCCCCAAAGTGAGTTTTTAATATGGAAAATTAGTAGCCAATATTTAAACATTACAAAATTTTACTTGTGGACAAATCCAAACTTATGGATTTTCTTGGAAGTTTGGAAGGAGTGAACCACAACCCAGGTATGGGCTCACCAGCTCAGCCTCAGTCTCTACTACACCCCGCTGTCTCCCACACAAGAGTCTGAATGTCAGTTGTCTTTCAGCATCGTGCTTCTGTGGTTGTTTCTCTTAAAGCAATGAGGATCACTAATTATAGGTCATACTTCTGATGTACTTACTGTGTGCCAGACACTGTGCTAAGTGTATTAATTCACAATAACTCATTTAATTCTCATGGTGACTGACTCATAGTAACTTATGGGTGGGGAATTCTAGGCACAGAGAGATGAAGTCACTTTTCAGAGATGAGAACATAAATGAGTTTCAGGAAGAATAAGAGATCAGAGTTGTATTCATTTCCTGCTGCCACTTAAAATGATAGTCATTCCTGCCTGAGTGGCTCAGTGTGTTAAAGCCTCTGCTTTCGGCTCAGGTCATGATCTCAGGGTCCTGGGATCCAACCCCGCACCGGACTTTCTGCTCAGCAGGGAACCTGCTTCCTCCTCTCTCTCTGCCTGCCTCTCTGCCTACTCATGACCTCCGTCTGTTAAATAAATAAATAAAATCTTTTTAAAAAATGATTGCCATTTATTACCTTAAAGATCTAGAAGTCAGGAGTCAGAAAAGAGTCTTACGGAACTAAAATCAACGTGTCAGTAAGACTTCCTTCTTTCTGAAAGAAAGGTTTGCCTCAAACCTTTTAATCAGAGTCGCCTTTATGGGAAACCAAAACCTGTGACACACGTGTGGCATACATATATCGTAATTTGCAAAGAGTGCGAATAATTTAACTTCTTTTTTATTCTTAATGTGACTTACTTTGTGCAAGGATCCCTTTGCACCAGGATGCTAAGAACTATCAGTCAGTTGGAAACCATTCCTGTCCACATGTTCCTTTCCCAAGACTGCCAAAATTCCAGGCAGCTTGGGCAGTGTCCTGGCATCCAGGGTAAGGGAGGGATCCGTTTGATTCTCAAGCCACGCGTCCACACAGGTGCCCACCTCCAGTCTGCTTCTGAGCCATCAGTCCCCCACTTTTATACTTGTAACCTTCAAGACTGCTGCATTCTCTGCTGCTCCTAAGCCTTGCTCGCAAGGCTGATTTTCAGCCAGCTTGAGGCACCGGAAGTTCTTTGAGGCTGTCTGTGGCATCAACTGCCCAGAGACACCATCAAGTCATTTCCTTTTTGGGGACCTGCAACCTCTCTGGGCTCTGTAATGAAGAGCAAGACCCAAGCCTCTTCTGGTTTGGAAGGCCCCTAGAATATCTCTAGAGGACTTCCTCTATTCCAGGTCTGTGTGTTTCAAAAAAGCAGAGCATGGGAACTTTCTCCCTTTATGGGTGCTGAAGGGTGTCCCCCAACGTTCTTACATTGAACTCTTGTACCCAGTACTTCAGAACGTGATTTCACTTGGAAATAAGGTCTTTAAAGAGAAAACTAAGGTAAAATAAAGGCTGGTTTTTTTTGTTTCAAGTAAACTCTATGCCCAACATGGGGCTTACTGGGCTCAAACTCACGATCCTGAGATCAAGAGTTGCATGCTCTCCTGGCTGAGTCAGCCAAGTGCTCCTCCTGTAAAATAAGGTTATTAGAGTAGGTGTTAACCCAATAGGATGTGTGTCCTTATGAGAAGAGGAGATTAACACGCAGAGGGATGGCCACGTGAGGATGTAGGGAGACAGTGGTCATCTACAAGCCATGGAGAGCAGCTTCAGGAGAAACCAGTCCTGCTGACACCTCGGTCTTGGACTTTCAACCTCCAGAAGTGAGGGAAAAAGACATTTCTGATGTTAAAGCTACTCAGTCTGCTATGGCAGCCCCGGCATAGCCATGCACCCCCTCTCCGCCTTCCACCAGCCCTGGGGAAAACAGGTGGCCTCCAGAAGCTGTAAAAGACAAAGGAACAGATTCACCCCTAGAACCTCCAGAAGGAATGCAGACCTGCTGATACTTTGATGTTAGCCCAGAACTGTAAGATCATAGACTTGCATTGTTTTAAGCCTCTGCGTTTGTAGCAATGTGTTACAGTAGCAAAAGTAAGCTGGCCCCACTGGGACCTGGGAGGTACTCCAGGGCATCCAGGACCGTCCGTCCCTATGTCCCTATGCTACTTGGGTCCATGTCCTTTGCAGAGAGGTTGAGAGGTTCACCATGCGTGGAGGCAGCCACTGCAGGAGACTTGCTGGTCTCTCTCCATCCAGAAAGTAGACCCAGTCTATGGCCATACCACTCTGAACGCGCCCGATCACGTCAGAAAGTGGACCCATCCACTGCTGTCCCCGAATCTAGCAACTCCAACTGTTCATCATCTCCCTCCCCAACTACTCCTTCCGGATTCCCTTCTCCCCTCAGCCAGTGCTTCTCTTCATCTAGGTGGCTTGCCTGGGGAGGTGACCTAGTTCCTCATGCCTGAGGGGTCAGAGATCCCGCTCACCATGCCTTTACACCTTCAAGAGGAGCACTAACTTCTGCCCTTGCATTGTGAGGCAACACTGCATTCAATTTACTCCCTTGATTGGCAAAGAGTGTGGAAGGGAGTAATTCTGGAGGCTTCCACTTGACCTTATCCATAGAAAAAGCTTTCAACACCTGATCTGCTCAGTGATTTCCAAGGGCCAAGTGCTAGATATGTGTCATCCCTCTAAACTCTTACCATCACTCTGTGGTATCAATGTTATGACAGAAGAGGAAACCGAGGCATGGGGAGGTGAAGCAACTGGCCCAAAGTCCTTCATCTAAGAAGTTATGGGGACTTCTAATCCTAGAGCCTTTGTCTAAGCCACTTTCCTAAATCTACGCCACGGCCCGCCAGCATATGCATAGACCCCATTCCCTTACCCACTTCCCTATCTATGGACACATAGGTTGTTTCGTCGTAGTACACAACATGCTGTCATGAATATCCTTATCATGAGTTTTTGTGCAGGTGGTCCCCCTCTTACAGGTCCTGGCTGCCCTTACGTGAGAGCTCCAGAAGGGTTCTCAGCCTATGTGTGTGGACCTCCATCCTAGGACCTCAAGTCCAAGACTTCGTCTGGCATCCCTGCCTCCCCCAACCCTTCTCTTGCGTGCCCCACCCTGCCTCCCACTTCTCAGACCGTCTCACCAACACCCGGCCCTGCGGACTGACTTGACCCACTCCTAAGGGGCTCCCCCGTGCTCCCCTCGTCATGTCCCTCTACCTGACTGAGCCTGTTTCCCCAGCTATACAACATGGGAAGTCACTTTGAAGATTCCATGCATGGAGGGATAATAGTTCTGAAATAATAATTTAAGATCTTTTTCCTTTCCTTCTTCTGATCTAAATCTTTACTTCATCAGTTACTGGTGAGTGACCTTAAGCAGGTAGCTTAAACCTCTCACTCTCTCTTAGTTTCTTTGTTTGTACAGTAGGGATAATAATGTCTCCATGGCCTCATGATGCAACCCCCACCCACTCCTTGAGCACAGTGAAGACATGTCAAGTGCTTAGTTGAGTGGTTTGTGGTACATACCAGGTGTTCAATAAATATTGGCTCTTGTTGTTGATACTAGTTCAGCTGGCCCTTAAATAACCTGAGGTTTAGGGGTACTGACCCTCACCAACCCAGCCAAAGAACCACACATAACTTTTGACTCCCCAAAAACTTAACTATGACTAGACTACTCTCGCTGGGAGACTTGATTCCCCAGAAACTTGACTAGACTACTCTTACTAGGAGACTTGACTCCCCAGAAACTTAACTATGACTAGACTACCCTCGCTGGGAGAAATGACTCTCCAGAAACTTAACTATGACTAGACTACTCTCGCTGGGAGACTTGACTCCCCAGAAACTTAACTATGACTAGAC
>NC_081558.1:4591593-4614326 GCF_022355385.1 Mustela nigripes | reverse complement strand
CCAGAAACTTAACTATGACTAGACTACCCTCGCTGGGAGACTTGACTCCCCAGAAACTTAACTATGACTAGACTACTCTCGCTGGGCCTCCTGATAACATAAAAAATTGATCAACACATATTTTCTGTGTTCTATGTATTACACACTGTGTTCTTACAGGAAAGTAAGCTAGAGAAAAGGAAATGGTATTAAGAAAATCATAAGGAAGAGAAAACACATGTACAGCCCTGGACTGTATTTATCAATACCATAAATTTAGATTATCTCTTTACAAGACTGATCGTCTATCAGTAAATCCATCAATGTTATTTTATATGATAAAAAAAAACACTGCATATGTGGTACATATTACTAACACTAGACACCAGAGGTGAAAAGATAATATGAAAAAGAAATTCCTATTTCTTTGCGAAGATCATGGTTCATGCATTAGTAACAAAGACGCCGTGGTAAGATTGTTTTGTGGTGGCCTCCTGTAACCCAAACCACTGCCTCACTGTGGTCTAGCCTATACACTAGTGAATGAATCGTTACAAAGTTTTAATGACAGACAGTATTACTCTCATGTTCATGATACAGTATCTGAGACATTATTGCATTAAAAAAAAAAAAACACCTGTGATGATAGGCTGACTTGCGATTCCTTCAATTCTTTGAAAGCAAAGTTATAAAACAGTAAGAAAAACAATACATTGGTAATTTTATATTAAGCATCACTCACCTTATGCCTACATAAGGATACACTGTGAATAGCATACATGTGTGGTCTGTGTTCATGTGCATAAATTTTGATAGATGTTAACATTTTATAACAGAGTTGTGTACATGTTATGGTAGCAAATGGTAAGATAGACCAGAATCTGCATATATATTCTATACTTTTGTGACAGACCTAACTTCTTCCTAGCTTGTCAATATTTCTAGGCTACACAGTTCATCTGCATGTTTTTTCAGATTGTCACAAATCTCCAAAAATGCTTCCGATACATGTATTGAAAAAAGAATGCATTGTAAGTGGACTCGCACAGCCCAAACCCATGTTGTTCAAGCTGATTGCTTCTTCTGCCCCTTTCCCTAGTCAAGGAGTAGTTGGTTTTGCTTGTCCTTTCCATAAGCTTGGGGCTTCTCATGCCTCTTTATTACTCCTTGGTGCCAAAATCCCCACACTTATCCCTGAAATCTACAGGATTTTTTCGTGATTGGTTTAAAAAAAAAAATGGAGGGAGAAAGGATGGAGGGTCAAGAAAGACAGAGTCAGGGGCGCCTGGGTGGCTCAGTGGGTTAAGCCGCTGCCTTCGGCTCAGGTCATGATCTCAGGGTCCTGGGATCGAGTCCCGCATCGGGCTCTCTGCTCGGCAGGGAGCCTGCTTCCCTCTCTCTCTCTCTGCCTGCCTCTCCATCTACTTGTGATTTCTCTGTCAAATAGATAAATAAAATATTTAAAAAAAAAGAAAGACAGAGTCAGAGATTCTCTAAGCATCTTTAATTGTGGTAAAATATACACAACATAAAACTTACCCATCTAAACTGTTTTTTAAGTGGGAAGTTCACCCATATTAGGCACATTCCCGTTGGGCAACCATCCCCAACATCCACCTCCAGAAATTTTTCATCTTTTCCAGACTGAGACTCTGTCCCCATGAAACAATGACTCCCCACCTCCGGCATCTCCATTCTGTTTTCTGTCTCTATGAATGCAACCACTCTAAATATTTCATTTGAGTGAAATCATATAGTGGTTGACCTTCCTGTGATTGACTTATGTCACTGAGAGTCATATTCTCAAAGTTCATCCACACTCTAGCAGGTGTCAGGATTCCCTTCCATTTTAAGGCTGAAAAATATTCCATTGTGTGGATGGACCACGTTTTGTTTATCCATTCATCGTTGATGGACGCTTGGGTTGCTTCCACTTTGTGGCCATTGAGAATAACCCTGCTATGAACATGTATGTGCAGATATCTGAGTCCCCGCTTTCAATGCTTTTGGGTAAATACCCAGAAATGGAATTTCTGGATTAAATGGTAATTCTGTGCTCGCTTCGGCAGCACATATACTAAAATTGGATTAAATGGTAATTCTATTTTTACTTTCTTGAGGAGTCACCATACTGGTTTGTGTGACTACACCATTCTACATTCCTACCAGCTCCCTAAGCATTTTTTACTGTGTGTTTTGCAGTGGCTGAATACATGTTCCATATACGTGAGCATGAGATCAAGCTTGTTCATGTACTATTCAAATCCACGTTCTTACTTTTTGTCTGCTTGAGCGACCAGAGGCCACAAGGGGTATTTTTAAAATCTTCCACTTCAGTGAATACCCAATACAAGATATTTTACATTCTTCCTCCTTTTTTCTTTTTTTCCTTCTGGGTCTTCAATTTTTGTGGAACATTTTACTCTAACAACACATCTCAGTTCATCCTATCCACATGGTGGAGGAGTTCTGTCAATTTTTGCTTCATTTATTTCGAGACCATTTTTTTAAAAAGATTTATTTATTTATTTATTTATTTGAGAGAGAGGAGGTGAGAGAGAGCATGAGCGAGGAGAAGGTCAGAGGGAGAAGCAGACTCCCTGTGGAGCTGGGAGCCCGATGTAGGACTCGATCCCGGGACTCCTGGATCATGACCTGAGCCGAAAGCAGTCGTCCAACCAACTGAGCCACCCAGGCGTCCCACGAGACCATTTTTAAGTGCATGCACATTAAAATTGTTATATTTTCACGGTTATATCTAGTAATGCTATTTCCATTAAACTTTGTGCTGTATGTCATTAGTGCTAACACAACTTTCTTTCTGGCTATTTACATCCTTTAATTAGCAACTTGTTACATCTTGTATTTAAATGTAAACAACATGTTGCTGGATTTTAAGTTTTCTTTTTTTTTAACAAAGATTTATTTATTTATTTATTTATTTGACAGAGATCACAAGTAGGCAGAGAGGCGGGCAGGGGGGGGGGGGGGGGGGGGGGGGGGGGGGGGGGGGGGGGGGGGGGGGGGGGAAGCAGTATCCCTGCTGAGCAGACAGCCCGATGCGAGGTTCGATGTGGGGCTCGATGTGGGGTTCGATGTGGGGCTCGATTCCAGAACCCTGGGATCATGACCTGAGCCAAAGGAAGAGGCTTTAACCCACTGAGCCACCCAGGTGCCCCGATTTTAAGTTTTCTTATCTAGCCTGACAATATTTGTCTTTTAATTTGAGTATTTAGAATGATGCTGTTCAACATAAATGTAATGTGAACCATCTCTGTAATTGAAGCCTTTTCTAGCTGCCACAATTAAGAGCTCAAAAATTAGTGAATTTTAATACTATATGTTATTTAGCAATGTATCCAGAATGTTAATCATTTCAAGGTGCGATCCGCATAAAATTATTAATAAGATGCTTTACACTTTTTTTCATTCTAGGTCTCCAAATTCTGCAGTGCATTTCCCACTGGCACTGGATGGATCTCAGCCCAGACAGCCCACCTTCCCAGTGCTCCCCGGTGCCTGGCCACTCCTCTCTCAGGTGGTGGAGATTTAGATCATCTGCATTCATTCCAATGATGCAAATTATCAGTTTGGATTTATTTTGTAATTTCTGATTGTCCCTCCTTAAAAAAAAAAAAAAGATTTTATTTATTTCTTTGAGAGAGAGAGAGAGGGCACACACGAGGGCATGGAGGGGCAGAGTCAGAGGGAGAAGCAGGCACCCTCTGAGCAGGGAGCCTGACCTGGGGTTCAGTCCCAGGATGCTGGGATCACGACCTGAGCGGACGGCAGATGCTGAACGGACTGAGCCACCCAGGTGCCCCTGTCCCTCCTTTTCTATATTTCTTTTACTCCTTGACTTATCTCGGATTTTTTTTCTCATTCCAGTTTTTTCTTCTACTTATTTCAGAAATGACATATTCTGTTCTTATTCTTTTGTCCATTTCCGTAGGCACCTTCCTGTGTAGTTTCAACCTGTCGGAGTCTAAAAGCTCTTCCGCGATTCACCTCCAGAAGCCGCCTGACAGTTCTGCCTGTATCCACTCTCGCCCCCTCCAGGCTGTTGTGAGAACAGCAGTCAATATGAGATTTTTTTATTTTATTTTATTTTTTTTAATGTGTAATGTTTATTTAAAATCACAGATACGGGCGCCTGGGTGGTTCAGTTGGTTGAGCGACTGCCTTCGGCTCGGGTCATGATCCTGGAGTCCCGGTATCGAGTCCCGCATCGGGCTCCCTGCTTGGTGGGGAGTCTGCTTCTCCCTCTGACCCTCCTACTTCTTGTGCTCTCTCTCTCTCAAATAAATAAATAAAATCTTTTTAAAAATAAAAATAAATAAGATCACAGATAATCTGGGGCGCCTGGGTGGCTCCGTGGATTAAAGCCTCTGCCTTTGTCTTGGGTCATGATCCCAGGGTCCTGGTGATCCAGCCCAGGCATCGGCTCCCTGCTCAGCGGGGAGCCTGCTTCCTCCTCTCTCTCTGCCTGCCTCTCTGCCTACTTGTGACCTATGTCTGTAAAATAAGTAAAAAAAAAAAAAAAAAAAAAAAAAAAAAATTTAAATCTTAAAAAAAATAATAAAATCACAGATAATCTCATGTAAAGACATTTATTCGCCCAAGCACATTTTTAGGATAAAAATATCTTTTTTCTATTCTTCAGACAATGGAAATTGCCGACCAAAAGGAACAAAACCAACTCAAGTAGGACGAGAAGCTAACAAAAACTAACAAAGAATTGTGAGTTCACTTTATGTTCGTGGTTTTAAAAAAAACGCTACATTTGTTTTTTTTCTCTGAGATATGACTGAGATACAAAAATGCCGTATACATTTACTATTACATATTGATGAGTTTAAAGATAAGTAAACACTCATGGAACCATCACCACAATTTCAAAAGCTTAACCATCCCTTCTAAAAGTTTCCTCTTTTCTTCTTTATTTGTGTGTGATAAGAAATTCTTTTTTTTTTTTTTTTTAACATGGAACACTTCACGAATTTGCGTGTCATCCGTGTTCAGGGGCCATGCTAATCTTCCCTGTATTGTTACACTTTCACTATACGGTCTGCCCAAGTGAGCATGATAAGAATAGTTACTGTAAGAGCTATCCTCTTCAAAAAGATTTTGGGGGAAATTGGAAGGGGAGGTGAACCATGAGAGACTATGGACTCTGAAAAACAATCTGAGGGTTTTGAAGGGGGGAGGTTGGGGTACCAGGTGGTGGGTATTATAGAGGGCACAGATTGCATGGAGCACTGGGTGTGGTGCAAAAATAATGAATACTGTTATGCTGAAAATAAATAAAAAATAAAATAAAATAAAAAGATTTGGGGGACATCTGGGTGGCTCGGTCAGTTAAACAAACTGAAACTCACATTTTCGGCTCAAGGCATGATCTCAGCCTGGTGCACTCGAGCCCCACGTGGGGCTCTGAGCTCCGTGTGGCCTGTGCTAAAGATTTTTTCTCCCTCAGGGGCTCCTGGGTGGCTCAGTGGGTTAAAGCCTCTGCCTTTGGCTCAGGTCATGATCCCAGCGTCCTGGGATCGAGCCCTGCATCCGGCTTTCTGGAGCCTGCTTTTGCCCACCACCTCCCGGCCTGCCTCTCTGCCTACTTGTGATCTGTCTGTCAAATAAATAAATAAAATCTTTAAAAAAAAAAAAAGATTTTTCTCTCCCTCTGCCCTCCTTGTGCTTCCCCCCTCAAATAACTAGCTAAATAAAATCTTTAAGTATAAAAATAGAAATAAATAGAAATTAAAAATATTTAAAAGTATAAAAATAAAAATTTTAAGTATACAATGCAGTATAGTTAACTATATGCCTTATGCCTTATGGTAGGTCTCTAGGATTTACCCGTCCTCCATAACGGAAACCCATTAAGCGGATACCCATGAAACACCAACTCCCCATCCCCCGCCCCCCCACCAGCCCCTGGCGTAATCATTGCCCTGTTCTCTCTATACAGTTGACTACCAGGTCCCTCCTATAAGCGGAATCATCTTTGTCCTTTAGTGTCTGCCTTATTTCATGTGATCAGTGGCTTACTTATGGCTGAACAATTTTCCATTGTACGTGTACACCGCAAGTCCTTTATGCATTCACCCGCCTTTGCTTCTGTAAATAACGGGTCAACCAACGAAGAGGTGCAGGGATCTCTTGGAGATGCTGATTTCAGTTATCTGGGCCCTTCCTCCCAGACGCAGGATTGCTGAATGGTAAGGTGGTTCCGTTTTCAATGTTCCAGGAGCTTCCACCCTGCTTGCCATGACGAGGGCCCCTCTGGCATGATTACCCCCAGGAGTGAACAAGTTTCCAGTTTCTCCCCATCTTCGGTGGTACCGGCTGTCTTCTGTCTGGGATTTCGTGTGGGATGGGCCGTAGCCATCCTAACCCTGTGGGATGATAGCTCGCTGTGGTTTTGATTTGCATTTCCCCGATGATTCATCGCATCTTTTCTTTTTATCTTTACTGAGTGCTCGCTAATATTTTATTAAAACTTGCATGAGTTTACAAATAAAATTGTTGCATTTTTGTGGCTTTTCGTGACCCTATGTGTACATTTGTGCTTAATACTTGTATTTGTGTGGGATCCCCTATGTGCAGGATTGGGTGACTTTTCTAAGAGAGATATTGGGGGTGGGGTGGGGTTGGTTACCTTTTTTTTTTTTTTTTTAGCCTAACTTGGGGGTGGGGGAAAACCTCTTTTTACAGTATTTTTGTTTTTCTATTAACATTTCCTTTAGGCCTTGAACTTTTACTAAATTTCCTCCTGACTGAAAAATCTTGTTTCTAATCTGGGAATTTGAAATCTCTGTACTTAAAGTCACAGCAATTTTTTCCAAAGAGTTCAAACCAATTTAATGCCAGTACATGGTAAACATTTGCAGCCATTTCAAGAAGCATGGTAAACATTTGCAGCCATTTCAATTTGCAGCCTTTTATATATCATTAAACATTCTGAAGTGACTATAAAAAGTATAGAGTTTTTTTTTAATAACAGTAAACTTTTAATAAATTAATTTTTAATTTAAAAAGAAAAAAAATAAAAATAAAAGGGATGCCTGAGCGGCTTCTTGGGTTAAACATCTGCCTTCAGCTCAGGTCACAATCCCAGGATCCTGGGATTGAGTTCTGCATTGGGCATCTTGTTCAGCAGGAAGACTGCTTCTCCCTCTGTCTGCCTCTCCCCCTGCTTGTGCTCTCTCTCATGCACGCTCTCTCTCAAATAAAGGAAGTCTTTAAAAAAAAAAAAAATCTATCTAGCAGCGCCTGGGTGGCTAAGTGGGTTAAGCCACTGCCTTCGGCTCAGGTCATGATCTCAGGGTCCTGAGATCGAGTCCCACATCAGGCTCTCTGCTCAGCAAGGGGCCTGCTTCCTCCTCTCTCTCTGCCTGCTTCTCTGCCTACTTGTGATCTCTGTCTGTCAAATAAATAAATAAATAAAAATCTACTAGGAGTGGATTTTCCTATGCTCAACTTTATTAAATAATAACCAATTTTCCAAACCAGTCGACACTCTAACACCTCTAACTGCCAAGTGTGAGAGTTTCCATTGCTTCATATCACACCAACCAACCCAGTGTTGTCCGCCTTCTATTTTAGGTGTTCTGTAATGGGATCCCTTGTAGTTTTGTCATTTTTTTCAGAGATTTTATTTTTCAGTAATCCCAACACCCAAAATGAGACTCGAACTCACAATCACAAGATCAAGAGTCACACACTCCATGGACTGAGCCAGCCAGGCACCCCATCCCCTTGTAGTTTTAAATTGCATTTTCCTGATGTTAATATGGTTAAGCACCCCTTCATGCTTATTGTCCATTTATATATTGTTTTATGTGAAGTCCTTTTTTATCTTTTTTTAAAGATTTTATTTATTTATTTACAGACAGAGATCACAAGTAGGCAGAGAGGCAGAGGGGGAGGGGGAAGCAGGCTCCGTGCTGAGCAGAGAGCCTGATGCATGGCTTGATCCTAGGACCCTGAGGTCATGACCTGAGCCAAAGGCAGAGGCTTAACCCACTGAGCCACCCAGGCGCCCCTTATGTGAAGTCTTAAAACCCTTTTTTAAATAGGTTGTCTTTTTTTAAGATATTATTTATTTACGAGAGAGAGAGAGAGAGCGTGTGTGCGTGTGTGCGTGTGTGTGTGTGTGTGTGTGTGTGTGTGTGTGAATAAGCAGGGGGGGGGGGAGGGGGCAGAGGGAGAGGGAGAGAGAGAAGTGCAGGGCTCCTTCCCAGGACCCTGGGATCATGACCTGAGCCACCCAGGCATCCTTTTTCTTTTTGACTTATAAGAATTCTTTATACAATCTGTAAGTGAGCCCTTTTGTCAATTACTTTTTTTTTTTTTTTTTTTTTGGCAAATTTTCTTTCTCACTCTGTGGATTACCTTTTCATTCTCTGAACTGATATCTTTTGAAAAACAGAAGATCTTACTTTTCATATACTATGAGAATAATATTTAATTTAATAATAAATCTAATATCTTCCTTTACATAGGTAATATTTTTGTGTTGTTTTTTAAAATATTTGCATGCCCTCACATAAATAAATATTCTCCTATAAGAATAGAAATCTCCTCTTTCTTTAAACTTTATTGATTTTCCTTTCACTTTTATGTTTATAATCCCCCTGGATGACAATCCATCCTTGCACGAACAGCATTGTCTAAATTACTGTGGCCTTATGATAGGTCTTAACATCTGGACTAGTAGCTCTCCATTTTGTTTCTCTTCTTGAAAACTGTCCTGGCTGTTTTGGGTCATTTGCATTTCTGGGGGTTTTCTGAGTCAGCATCATATACATACGTCCTGGTGAGACATTGCAGAGATTGCATTGAATCTACAGATCGATAGATGTTAATGTAGAATTAATGTCTTCAGAATATTGTCTTCCAATCCATGACCACAGTATATCCTTCTATTTACTTAGATTCTAGTTAGTTCCCTCAATAATGTCTTACAGTTTTGTGTATAGAATTCTTACACTACTTATACTTACTTAGTCACAAGCACTTAATTTTTTTTGATGTTCTTATAAATGGCATAATTTCCAAATATCTTTTTCTAGAGATGTTGATACATAGAAACCCACTGATTTTTCTATTTTGATTTTATATCCAATGACCTGGCTAAATTATTTTATAAAATCTAAATGTAGTTTCCTTTCATTTTCTACCTACATAATAATGTGACCTCTAAGTAATGACTTTTATTTCTCCTTATTCAATCCTTTTGCTTCCACTTCTGTGTTGCTGTACTGGCTAGGACCTCAGTGGGACATTAATAGGAAGTGGTGATAGCAATTCTGATTTCAACCGCCCCCCGTTAAGTATGTTGTTGTTTTAGGTATTTTGTGGATACTCTTTAGCAAATGAAGAATGTTCTATTTCTAGATTGCTGCAAGTTTTTATCATTAGAAGATGCGAATTTATTAAATGCTGCTTCTGTATATTTTGAGATGCTGTTATTTTTTTCCTTCATTTTGCTCATGTAATGAATTATTGTAACTGATTTCTAATGTTAAACCAAACTTTCATTTCAAAGGCAAAGGCACAAAACAATAATCATATGCTAAAGGGAACACAAAGAACAAAAATGCCATCTGTGGGATCCCTGAGTGGCTCAGTCAGTTAAGTGTCTGCCTTCGGCTCAGGTCATGATCCCAGGGTCCTGGGATCGAGTCCTGTATCAGGCTCTTTGCTCAGCGGAAACCTGCTTCTCCTTCTACCTGCTGCTCCTCCTGCTTGTGCCCTCCCTTTCTCTCTCTCTCTCTCTCACACACTCACACACACACACACACACACACACACACACACACAAATAAATAAATGAAATCTTAAAAAAAATGCATTCTGTGACAATAATAATATAAAGAAGGAGGAGGGGCGGAGATGTACAGGAGCTGAATGTTTTTATATTATTGAAAATAAGTTGGTATTATTTTTTTTAAAGATTTTATTTATTTATGGGGCGGAGATGTACAGGAGCTGAATGTTTTTATATTATTGAAAATAAGTTGGTATTATTTTTTTTTAAGATTTTATTTATTTATTTGACAGAGAGAAATTACAAGTACACTGAGAGGCAGGCAGAGAGAGAGAGAAGGAAGCAGGCTCCCTGCCGAGCAGAGAGCCCGATGCGGGACTCGATCCCAGGACCCTGAGATCATGACCTGAGCCGAAGGCAGCGGCTTAACCCACTGAGCCACCCAGGCGCCCCAATAAGTTGGTATTATTAAAACTAGGTTGCTACCTAGGAATAAACCTAACCAAAGAGGGGCGCCTGGGCTGTGCAGAGAGTTAAGCCTCTGCCTTCTTCTCAGGTCATGGTCTCAAGGTCCTGGGATCAAGCCCTGCATCGGGCTCTCTGCTCGGCAAGAAGCCTGCTTCCCTCCCACCCCCATCTTCCACCTGCTTACTTGTGATCTCTCTCTCTCTCTCTCTCTGTGTGTGTCAAATAAAGCAATAAATAAAATCCTAAAAAAAATAAATAAATAAAACCTAACCAAAGAGACAAAGAATCTGTACTCAGAAAACTATAAAGTACTCATGAAAGAAATTGAGGAAGACCCAAAGAAATGGAAAAACGTTCCATGCTCATGGATTGGAAAAAATATTGTGAAAATGTCTGTATTACCTAGAGCAGTCTACATATTTAATGCAATCCCTATCAAAATACCATTATTTTCAAAGAAATGGAATAAATAATCCTAAAATTTATATGGAACCAGGAAAGACCCCAAATAGCCAGGGGAATGTTGGAAAAGAAAGCCAAAGTTGGTGGCATCACAATTCCAGACTTCAAGCTCTATTACAAAGCTGTCATCATCAAGACAGTACTGGCACAATAACAGATACATACATCAACGGAACAGAATAGAGAACCCAGAAATGGACCCTCAACTCTATGGTCAACTAATATTCCACAAAACAGGAAAGACTGTCCAATGGAAAAGAGACAGTCTCTTCAACAAATGGTGTTGGAAAAATTGGACAGCCACATGCAGAAGAAAGAAACTGGACCATTTCTTTATACCACTCACAAAACTAGACTCAAAATGGATGAAAGACCTCAATGTGACATAGGAAGCCATCAAAATCCTTGAGGACAACACAGGCAGCAACCTCTCTGACCTCAGCCGCAGCAACTTCTTTCTAGAAACATCACCAAAGCCTAGGGAAATAAGGACAAAAATTAACTATTGGGACTTCATTAAGATCAAAAGCTTTTGCACAGCAAAGGAAACAGTCAACAAAACCAAAAGACAACCGACAGAATGGGAGAAGATATTTGCAAATGATGTATCAGATAAAGAGTTAGTATCGAAAACCTATAAAGAACTTATCAAACCCAACACCCAAAGAACAAATAATCCAATCAAAAAATGGGCAGAAGACATGAACAGACACTTTTGCAAAGAAGACATCCAAATGGCCAACAGACCCATGAAAAGTGCTCAACATCACTTGGCATCAGGAAAATACAAATCAAAACCACAGTGAGATACCACCTCACACGAGTCAGAATGGCTAAAATTAACTAGTCAGTAAACAACAAATGTTGGCCAGGATACTGAGAAAGAGGAACCCTCCTACACTGTTGGCAGGAAGTCAAGCTAATGCAGCCACTCTGGAAAACAGTATGGAGTTCCTCAAAAAGTTGAAAATAGAGTTACCCTATGACCCACCAATTGCACTACTGGATATTTATCCTAAAGATACAAATGTAGTGATCCAAAGGGGCACATGCACCCGAACATTTATAACAGCAATGTCCACAACAGTCAAACTACGGAAAGAACCTATATGTCCATCAACAGATGAATGGATAAAGATGTGGTATATATATATACATTGGAATACTCTGCAGCCATCAAAAGAAACAAAATCTTGCCATTTGCAACGATGTGGATGGAACTAGAGGGTATTATGCTAAGTGAAGTAAGTCAATCAGAGAAAGACAATTATCATATGATCTCTCTGATATGAGGAATTTGAGAGGCAGAGTAGTGGTCATGGGGGGAAGGGAGGGAAAAAATAAAACAAGATAGGACCGGGGAAGAAGAAAAACCATGAAAGACTCTTAATTTCAGGAAAGAAACTGAAGGTTGCTGGAGTGGAGAGGAGCTGGGTGGGGGGGATGGGGTGGTTTGTGATAGACATTGGGGAAGGTATGTGCCACGGTGAATGCTGTGAATTGTGTAAGACTGAAGATTCACAGGCCTTTGCCCCTGAAGCAAACAAGACATTATATGTTAATTTTTTAAAAATTTAAAAATAATAAATAAATAAAAGTAGGTTGCGATACTAAAATGTTAATTGTAATTCCCAAGATATTAGGGGTGCTGGGTGGCTCAGTTGGTTAAGCATCTGCCTTCAGCTCAGCTGGAATTGAGTCTCACATTGGGTTCCCTGCTCAGTGGGGATTCTGCTTTTCCCTCTCCCTCTGCTGCTCCCCCTGCTTGTGTTCTCTTGCTCATTCTCTCACTCTCTCTCTCTTAAACAAACAAATAAATAAATAAATAAAATCTATTAAAGAATAGAATAGAATAAAAGGAAGACATTGGCACATTGGCAAAAAAAAAAAAAAAAGGAAAACAAAAGCCAAAATGTCAAACAAACGAACAAACAAACATGTTCCATGTTCCAGTCTGTCCACAAGAGACTCATTTTACATGCAAAGACACACAAAGGTTGAAAGTAAAGAGGTGGGAAAAATTATTCCATTCAAATTATTCCAAAGAAAAGCTGGGAGGCTATAGTATTGCCAAACAAAATAAACCTTAAATCAAAAAGATCACAAGACACAAAGAAGGACATTATATACCGTTAAAGGTTCAAAACAACAAAAAGATATAACAATAATAAACATATGTACACCTAATAAAAGAGCCCCCAAATATAGGAAGCAAATATTGAAAAAACTGAAGCAAGTTTAGACAGTTCAACAATAATTGTTGTAGACTTCAATACATCACCCTCAATAATGACTATAACAATCAGATAGAAGGTCAATAAGGAAACAGAAGATGAACAACATGATAAACTTCACACATACACAGAGCACTTGGTCTAACACTAGCAGAATACGTATCCTTCCCAAGTACATTCCACATTATTCAGGATAGACCCTATGTTGTTCCATAAAAGAAGTCTTAATAATATTTTTTAAGATTGACTCCATATACAGAACTTTTTCCAAAGAACAATTGAGTGGATGAAACCAGACATTAATCACAGAAGGAAAACCGGAAATTTCACAAATATGTAGAAATTAAGCAGTACGATTTTAAACAACTAATGTGTCAAAGAAGGAATCATAAGAGAAGTTAGAAAATATCTTAAAATGAATGAAAGTTCAAAAACAACCTACCAAAATGAGTAGGATGTAGCAAAAGCAGTACTATGAGGGAAATTTACAGATGTAAATGCATATATTTTTAAAAAAAGATTTCAGGACACCTGGGTAGCTCAGTTGGTTAAGCCGATGTTTTCGGCTTGGGTCATGATCCCCAGGTTCTGGGATCGAGTCCTGAATCGGGCTTCTTCCTCGGCAGGGAGCCTGCTTCTCTCTTCGCTTCTGTCTGCTTGTGTGTGCTCTCTCTCTCTCTGACAAATAAATAAGTCTTTAAAAATAAATAACTAAAAATAAAAATAAAAACAATTTTTAAAGATCTCAAATCAATAAGTTCACTGCATACCTTCAGAAACTAGAAAAGGAATGTCAAGTTACGACACCCACAGAACAAAGGACAAAATAAAAGAGCAGACATAAATAAAATAGAGATTTATTTCCAGAATGCAAGAATGGTTCAACATAAAAAAATCAACCCATGTCATATACCAAATTGATAAATTGAAGGGGAAAAACATATTATCACTCCAAGTGATGCAGAGAAAGCTTTTGACAAAATCCAGCACCCTTTCGTGACAAAAACACTCAATAAACAAGGACTAGAGGGGAACTTCCTTAACGTAGTAAGGGCTAGCTATAAAAACCCACAGCTAATAACATACTTGATAATGAAAGACCAATAATAAGACATGGATACCTACTTTTGTCTGTTTTGTTAAACACAGTATGGGAAGTTCTAGCCTGAGCAATTAGACAAAAAAAAAAACAAAAGACTGCAGACTCAAAACTTTGAAATGAGAATGTGGCATCTGTAAGAGCCACAGAGCACTACAGGAAGAAAGGAGGAAGCTGCCCTCTCACCAGGAATCTGGGAACCCCACACCTCAGGGTTTTTTTTTTTTAGCCAAAACTAGAGCCTGTTTATTCCCAAGGACTCAGTATTCCGCCTCAACATTCTTTCTCAAATTTGCTTTGCAACCCATAGGGAGAGGTGGAGAGGTGAGTCTTACACTGGTAGGTCAACTTCAAAGACTATTACACTTGAAAAAGATTGAAACATGCATTTTGGGGGGAGAGGGAGAGGTTCAGTATTCACACAGAAAAACAAAGGTGTGTGTGACCCTGAAGATCCAAACACAGGTCAGGAAGTGATATCAGAGGAATAAGTATTAAGGATCCTTTCATTAACTGAGACCTTTAGTTCTGAGATGTGTAGCATGAAATTCTGATGATTATGGAGCAACTAATTATGTCATTGAATCCTGCCCTGTGGCTGTGGGAATACATACGTCTATAGCTACTACCAATTGTGCTATTAATACGTTTTTTCCACCGTTCTTCACTATCTTGTTTCAGTGGAGATTTATTGTCTCACAGTTGTAGAAGCCAGAAGTCCAATACCTAAGTGTTAGCAGGACCATGCTCCCTGTGAAAACTGTAGGGAAGGAGCTTTCCTAGTTTGTTCCAGCTTCTGGAGGCAACCCTTGGTGGATTTTGACTTGTAGATGCCTCCCTCCAATCTCTGTCTTTCTTCAGATGTGTGTATGTCTATATTTTGGGGAAACCCAGTTTTCCTCCTGTGTTTCTCCTTTATGCAGGCTTAGGAGAATGTGGAGGCTCAAAGTTTTCAACTTCATCTGCCCGGGGATTTGCATTCCTACTCATTCGCCATCAAGATCCTGACTTGGATGTTGGAAACTTGCTTCAATAGCAAAAACAACCTTCGCTGAAATTCTGCGACCTTGGGACGCCTGGGTGGTTCAGTTGGTTAAGCGGCTGCCTTTGACTCAGGTCATGATCCTAGGGCCCTGGGATCGAGTCCCACATTGGGCTCCTTGCTCAGCAGGAAGCCTGCTTATGCCTGCTACTCTGCCTGTGCTCACTCTCTCTGACAAAAGAAAAAAAAAATGTTTTAAAGGGGCGCCTGGGTGGCTCAGTGGGTTAAGCCGCTGCCTTCGGCTCGGGTCATGATCCCAGGGTCCTGGGATCGAGCCCCGCATCGGGCTCTCTGCTCAGCGGGGAGCCTGCTTCCTCCTCTCTCTCTGCCTGCTTGTCATCTCTCTCTGTCAAATAAATAAATAAATAATCTTAAAAAAAAAAAAAAAAAAAAAATTCTGCGACCTTTACTGTTAGGTGGCGAGTCAGGTGTCCAGCTCTGCCTGACCTCCACTGCTCATGAGGACCTTTGCAGATGCTGCTAAGGGAGGACTCAGACTCTTGTGCTACACCCTGAACTGGTTATTTATACATGAGCTAGTTCTTCTCTCTCTTCAAAATTTCAGTGTCGCTCAGTAGTAACCACCCAATTCCACAGTCTTTTTAGTTATTTCCCCCTAACTCTGAAACACCAGAGATATGGCGCAAACCGTGCGTCTCCTTCCTCCTGGATCCCATCTCAGTTCATCATGAGTGAAAGCATTAACACGCTGCCCTGGGCTGGGGGAGGGGCTGCTCAGCCAACCCTGTACCAGCACGGTTGGGGCTCTCACTGCCATCTGACCAGTGAGGTAGCTTTTCCCAAAATCTCTTTCAGAGTCGTTTCCCGGGACTACTTTTGACATCCAATGTTTTAGGTTGTGTTTCCTAAAACCATTTGTGTCTATGGTTTGCCGCAGGAGGTCTCCTAGAAGAAACCCGTGGAAGGGAAAAGTACAAAGAATAGGGCAGGAGGAGAAGCTACCCATGTCGATGTGATTGCAAGGGAAGAGAACCTGCCTCCGGACTGATCTCATAGGGAGATCTGGAGCCTGACAAGCCTCACAATGGCTTTCCTGCCCAGAGACACAAGAAGTGTGCGCTGTTCTATCCCTAAACCGTTTATTCATTGACCAAGGACTACCCCCCAAGCATGGGGTGATAACAACTCTCATAGCCTCTTCAAGCAAAGTAACATCTGTCAGAGAAGGTCACTCTGAGAAGCAGAGTACAAGAATGAGTCATGAGCCACCAACACCCACAGCAGCTGGAAGCTGGTGTCACTGCCCAGCAAAGAGGATCAGAAAGGAGCCAGTTGGGCTCCCCTGAGCACCGGATGCTCCTTGTCCATCACCCACCGGAGCACAAATTCCATAGAGCAGAAACCCGACTTCCTTTACCGTTGTATCCCCAGTGCCTGGCACAGGGTAAGTGTTTATCAAATAGTTACTGACTGAATGTTCTGTAAGACAAGATCCATGAGGCGTGCCCTGACTCAGAGGGACTCCTTGTTCTCTATTCCTAGGCCCTGAGAAGAGGCAGACAAATAAGGGATTAAGTAGAGAACATTTAGTAACACTAAAATCATGAACCGTGAAAGAGGAATCCCGTGGACCATACAAAAATTAGAAACGTCAGTGGCACCTGGGCTCGGTCAGCGAAGCGCCCGATTCTTGGTGTTTGGCTCAAGTCATGATTTCAGGGTCCCAAGAGGGACCCCTGGGTTGGGCTCCACACTGAGCTTAGAGCCTATGGAAGGACTCTTTCTCTCCCTCTCCCACGGCCCCTGCCCCCACTCCCACTCAGGTCCTTGTTCTCTCTCTTCCTAAAAAATGAAGAACATTGGGACGCCTGCCTGGGTGGCTCAGTCGGTCAAGCGTCTGCTTTCTGCTCGGGTCACGATGCCGGGGTCCTTCTGCTCAGCCCAAAGCCTCCTTCTCCCTCTCCCTCCCCGCTCCCCCTGCTTGGGCTCAAGCTCTCTCTCTCTCTGTCAAATAAATAAATAAAATCCTAAATACATACATACATACATACACTTGCTCTTCTAAGTATATAATTAAGAAATTTTTTTTAAAAATCACAGAATGGGAGTAAATATTTACATGTCTTATGCCACGCATCTAAAAGAAATGTGTACCCAGAGTATACCAAGAACTCTTGCATCTCAAAAATTATAAGACAAAACCTCAGCAAAAAAAGAAAAAGAAAGCAAAGGAGAGGGTCGGAGGGAGAACAAGGGAGCGAGGAAGGAAGGAAGAAAAAAGGAAAGAAAGAAAGAAAATTGTCAAGAATTTGGATAGCTATATCCTAGAGAAGATACACAGATGGCAAATGAACATTTGAAAAGATGCTCAACACTGGGTATCACGTAAGACTAATGAATCACTGACCTCTACCTCTGAAACCAATAAGACATTGTATGTTAATTGAATTTAAATAAAAATAATTTTTAAAAAAAATTTTAAGATTTTATTTATTTATTTGACAGACAGAGATCACAAGTAGGCAGAGAGGCAGGCAGAAAAAGAGGGGGGAGCAGGATCCCTGCTGAGCAGGATCCCACCCAAGTGCCCCATAAATAAAAAAATTTTTTTAAAAACTTTGTGAAGGGGTGCCTGGGTGGCTCAGTGGGTTAAGCCTCTGCCTTTGGCTCAGGTCCTGATTTCAGGGTCCTGGGATCTAGCCCCGCATCGGGCTCTCTGCTCAGTGGGGAGCCTGCTTCCCTCTCCCTCTCTCTCTGTCTGCCTCTCTGCCTACTTGTGATCGCTCTCTCTCTGTCAAATAAATAAATTAAATTAAATTTTAAAAAAAACCTTTGTGAGGTAACCATAAAGTTATCTGGAAGGATAAGAACCAGAAACCATTCAGAAATATTTTTTAAAATAAAAAATATTAAAGGAAGACTTTCTTTACCTGATATTCTTTGCTCAGAAATAGACAAGAAATATAAGGGTAAGAATTTGGTATATGTTAGAACATGTAAAATCTATGAGGAAAAGAATGAATGATTTATATTTTAGAAAAACCCAAATCAAGTACAGCTACATAGAAAGAAGAAAACAATAATTATGATCCTACCACCAAGAAATAATCACTCTAACATGTAACAATAATTATGATCCTACCACCAAGAAATAATCACTCTAACATGTAAAGAATACTATGCAGATTAGCATAAAAAATAAAATCACAATATATTTATTCTTTTTTAAAGCCACATTGTATTCAAGTATTTGTATAGCAAAATAAATTTCTACAATAACACTTGTAATACTTGCATAGTATTTTATGGCAAAGAAATCATTTATTTAACTGATCAACAACTTCTTGTACTTTCAAGTAATTGAACACTGTATAATTAAAAAAAACACCTCTGAAGACTACTTTTATATTTAAATATTTTGATAATACTTTAACCCTTTCCTTAGTATACATTTTTAGATATACAACTGCTTCACAAAATATCAGTAAGACTTTTGATGTCCATTTCCAAATTGTCACATGGGGAAGTGGTCCCGAGAATTTCCCACAAGCCCAAATTCTTTTTTTTTTTTTAAAGATTTTATTTATTTATTTGTCAGAGAGAGAGTGAGTGAGAGCAAGCACAAGCAGACAGAGTGGCAGGCAGAGTCAGAGGGAGAAGCAGGCTCCCTGCGGAGCAAGGAGCCCGATGTGGGACTCGATCCCATGACGCTGGGATGATGACCTGAGCTGAAGGCAGCTGCTTAACCCACTGAGCCACCCAGGTGTCCCAGGCCCAAATTCTTAAACTGGGTATGGCCATTATTCCTTGCATTTGACAATCTGATACTCCTAATGTTACTTTACTTCTGTTCCCCCATCATAATCTTTAATATATTCTTTGTCATCTGTATGAAATAGACTTTCCAAGACTCCCGTTGGATATTTTTAGATTGGTATTTGCCTTCTTCATCATAGACATTAAAACGTTCGCTGTGTCGTAAACTTCCATTGCAAACATTAAAAAAAAAAATAAAAGACGTTCGATATCATGGGTCATCAGAGAAGTGCACATTTATTTACTTATGTATTTGTCTATCCATCTATTTATTTATCAGTAAATATGGGACCTCTTTGCAAATGTGTGTGTCACCCCTGGGCAGGGGGCCTGCTAATCTTGTCTGTACCATCCTAATTTCCTATATGCAAGCAAGCACAGGGAGGTGCAAATTTAAATGACAGCAAATTATCCCTGGGGTGGCTTAAGCTAACATGACAGTGCAGACCACGTATTGATGAGGATTTGGAGCCACGGAAACTCCACGTGGGATGGCCACTTGGGGAGTTGGTCGGCAATTCCTTACAAAATTGAGCTTGCTCCTAGCATTTTCTGCAGTCCCACCCCTCTGAACTGACCCCCACACAGTGCTGGTAACATTGTTATCCGCCATTGTCCCTCCCTGAAGACAACACAAACACCCACTAGCAAATGCAAGAACAGATAAATGGAAGCTTCTCAGCAACCAACGGCCACAGAATATTGATACACATAACATTATGAATGAGACAAAAACGTTATGCTAAGAGGAAGGTGTCAAGCCCAGATCAGCTGCACACTTCAGGATCTCATTTATATGAAACTGTAGAAAAAGCAAAACGGAAGTGGCAGGAAGTAGGTGGGTTGGTGGCCGCCTAAGGATGGATTGGGAAAGCAGCCATGGAAGGGTCACCGGGCGACTTTCTAGGGCAACGGAGATGTTCTTGGTCTCCACTCTGGTATTATTCTATGACCTAAGGCGTCTGACAAAACACATCACACTGTACACCCATTTTAATGGGTGGGTTTTACTGGATAGAAATTATACCTCAATTAAAAATAAACCTTCACACTGATGGAGGCAAAAATGAAAAGACAGAGCCTGGATCCGGAACTGATGGCTTCACTGACCAGCTAAACCACCCCAGCGAACGTTCATTGCCAAATATCTTATTCTCAGAGGGAAGTACTTTTCTGAAAAGGAGTAAGCACTTTTGGTCAGTGATTTCCTTTTCCTTGTCACTGAAAACCATCTTTAAGCCTCCATGTCACAGGCCGTGCCACAGAAGGTGTGGTCACCTGTTTAGACTTTTCAAGAAACCTGGGGGTAGGCAGTATAGTTTTTCACAGACCCAGAACTTGGTCAAATTGTTACTTAAAAACCACACTCATGGGGCGCCTGGGTGGCTCAGTGGGTTGGGCCGCTTCCTTCGGCTCAGGTCATGATCTCAGAGTCCTGGGATCCAGTCTCTCTGCTCAGCAGGGAGCCTGCTTCCCTCTCTCTCTGCCTGCCTCTCCATCTACTAGTGATTTCTCTCTGTCAAATAAATAAATAAAATCTTAAAAAAAAAAAAAGTTAAAAAAAAAAAAAACCACACTCATCTCTCATGGCAAGGTAGGCGATCCCAGAGGACGTTATACTGAGTGAAATAAGCCAGAAGCAGAAAGACAGTCACTGAATGGTCTTACCCATGTGTGCAATTTAAAAAGTCCTATCAGACACATGAAAAAATATTCATCATCATTAGTCATCAGGGAATTCAAATCAAAGCCACATTGAGAAACCACCTTACACCAGTTAGAAAGGCCAAAATTAGCAAGACAGGAAACAACATTTGTTGGAGAGGATGTGGAGAAAGGGGAACCCTCTTCCACTGTTGGTGGGAATGCAAGTTGGCGCAGCCACTTTGGAAAACAGTGTGGAGATTCCTCAAGAAATTAAAAATAGAGCTTCCCTATGACCCTGCAATACCCAGATAAATACCCTGGGTATTTACCCCAAAGATACAGATGTAGTGAAAAGAAGGGCCATCTGTACCCCAATGTTTATAGCAGCAATGGCCACGGTCGCCAAACTGTGGAAAGAACCAAGATTCCCTTCAACGGACGAATGGATAAGGAAGATGTGGTCCATATACACTATGGAGTATGATGCCTCCATCAGAAAGGATGAATACCCAACTTTTGTAGCAACATGGACGGGACTGGAAGAGATTATGCTGAGTGAAATAAGTCAAGCAGAGAGAGTCAGTTATCATATGGTTTCACTTATTTGTGGAGCATAACAAATAGCATGGAGGACATGGGGAGATGGAGAGGAGAAGGGAGTTGAGGGAAACCAGAGGGGGAGATGAACCATGAGAGACTGTGGACTCTGAGAAACAAGCTGAGGGTTTTTTTGAGGGGATGGGTAAGCCTGGTGGTGGGTATTAAGGAGGGCACGTACTGCATGGAGCACTGGGTGTGGTGCATAAACAATGAATTCTGGAACACTGAAAAGAAATATAAAAAATAAAAATTAAAAAAAAAAAAAAGATTGGCGATCAGCTGATCCCAAGATGAAAAGATTATTCTGGATTAACCAGGTGGGGCCAAAGTAATCACAAAGGTCCTCGTAAACAGAAGGCGAAGCCAGCAGAGGCAAAGGGACACAACGTGAGAACGACCTGGCCAGTCATTGCCAGCTTTGAAAGTGGAGGAGGAGGGACACAAGGCAAGGAATCCAGGAGGCCTCTAGAGGCTGGAAAAGGCGAAAAGACAGATTGTCCTGGAGAACCTCTAGAAAAGAACGCAGCCCTGCAGACACCTTGATTTTAGCCCAATGGGACCCACTGTGGACTCTAGGAAACAATCTGAGGGTTTTGAAGGGGCACGGATTGCATGGGGCACTGGGTGTGGTGCGTAAACAATGAATTCTGGAACACTGAAAAGAAATTCTAAAAATAAAAAAAAAAATTTTTTTAAGTCCCCACTCATATAACTAAAAAGTGGACCGATGGCTGCCACGTAAGTTCTGGGGAATCTAGTGCGCAGAATGATGGAAATGATGAGGGCGCTGCGTGTGCACCTGGGTGCACCTGAGGGACACCTGGGTGGCTCAGGGAGTTAAGTGGCTAAGCTTAAGCATCTGCCTTCAGCTCAGGCTCAGGTCATGAACCCAGGTTCCTGGGGTCAAGCCCCGTGTCAGGCCCTTCTTCCGTGCTCTCTCTCTTTCAAAATAATAACAATCTTTAAAAATTTTTTGCTAAGGGGATAATCTTAAGTGTTCTCACCACCAAAAACCAACTAGTTAGGAATTGTGAGGTGATGGACGTGTTCATTAACTTAATGGTGGTGACCATTTCACAGGGCAAACAGGTATTAAGTCATTGTGTTTCTTAAAAGATTTTTTTTATTGACTTATTTGGCAGAGAGAGAGCTTGTGCAAGCGAGCACCAGCAGGGCGAGGCAGAGGCAGAGAGAGAAGCAGACTCCCTGCTGAGCAAGGAGCCCCATGTGGGGCTCGATCCCAGGACCCTTGGATCATGATCCGGACTGACCCGGATGGAAGGCAGCCACTTAACTGACTGAGCCATGCAGGTGCCCCTAAACGATTGTATTTTCCTTTTTTGAATCACACCATACAACCTCAAATGCATACGATTTTTTTTTAAGATTGTATTTATTTATTTGACAGAGAAAGATCACAAGTAGGCAGAGAAGCAGGCGGAGAGGAAGGGAAGCAGGCTCCCTGCTGAGCAGAGAGTCCGATGCGGGGCTCGATCCCAGAACCCTGGGATCATGACCTGAGCCGAAGGCAGCGGCTTAACCCACTGAGCCACCCAGGCGCCCCATGCATACGATTTTTATTTGTCAGTCATTCCTCAATAAAGCTGGGGGGGGGGGAATTAGAAATGTTGAAAAACCACATTAGTGTGTTTC